>NW_016107369.1:6371856-6409033 GCF_001604975.1 Cebus imitator | reverse complement strand
TCTTGTTACCCAGACTAGAGTATAATGGCACAATCTTGGCTCACTGCAACCTCCACCTCCCAGGTTCAAGCGATTCTCCTGCCTCAGCCTTCCAAGTAGCTGAGGTTACAGGCATGTGCCACCATGCCCGGCTAATTTTTTTTTTTTTTATGTTTAGTAGATATGGGGTTTCTCCATGTTGGTCAGGCTGGTCTCGAACTCCTGACCTCAGGTAATCTGCCTATCTTGGCCTCCCAAAGTGCTGGGATTACAGACATGAGCCACTGCACCTGACCACTGCTTTCTATCTCTATGATTTTGACTACTCCAAGTACTTTATAAAAGTAGAGTCATATCATAAAAGTGGAGTCATACAGTATTTGTCCTTTTGTGACTGTTTTATTTGACTTAGCATTATATCCTCAAGGTTAACCTGTGTTATAGCGTTTGTCAGAATTTCCTTCTTTTTTAAGTCAGAATAATATTCTGTTGTATGCACATACCACATTTTGCTTATCCACTCATCTGTCGGTGGACATCTGGGTTGCTTCCACATTTTAGCTATTATGAATAATGCTGCTATGAACATGAGTATATAAATAACTTTTCAAAACCCTGCTTTCAGGCTAGGCACAGTGGCTCATGCCTGTAATCCCAGCACTTTGGGAGGCTGAGGCAGGTGGATCACCTGAGGTCAGGAGTTCGAGACCGCCTGGCTACAAAAATTAGCCAGTCATGGTGGTGGATGCCTGTAATCCCAGCTACTCAAGAGGCTGAGGCAGGAGAATCCCTTAAACTCGAGAGGTGGGGGTTGCAGTGAGCTGGGATTGTGCCACTGCACTCCAGCCTGGGCATCAGAGCAAGATTCTGTCAAAAAACAAACAAACAAACAAAAAAACCGGCCTTCAATTCTTCTAGGTATATACCCAGGAGTAGAACTGCTTAGTCACATGGTAGTTCTATTTCTCATTTTTTGAGGGACCACCACACTGTTTTTCACGGCAGCTGTACCATTTTACATTTCTACCAGTGGTGTACAAGGGTTCTATCTACTCCACATTCTCATCACCACTTGTTAGAAAGCAAAGTTTTAAATGCACTCTTCCATACTCTTTTTAAAAAGGCAATAGGTCAGGTCCTATCGAAGAGCTTAAAGCAAATATCTCACTATGGGAAAACACGATCCCGGAAGCTTCTGAGGCATCATTTGGAAATTACTTGTTGACAAGCATTCAAAAAAAAAAAAAAACAACAAACAAAAAAAAAAACCTTTGCTCCTTTTTCACCTCTGAACACCTTCACATTCACAGGAAGGCATAATATGCTCAGAGAGCGTCCTGGCAGTTGTAAAACCAAACTGTAATCAAATTGTAATACGCAGCTGGAAATGAATTGGGGAGGAGAGATGAAAGCCCATGAAAATGCTATGAAACTGAATGGCACATAAGCTGATATGATCCAAGCTGGTAACAAGGATCGAGATTGATCAAAAATAAAGGACTACTTTTTACAAAGTGTTTGTGTCACACCAGCTTAAACGTTTCCTTCTGCTACGGCGATGTAGCTCAGTGGAACAGAATTTTCACAGGCAGCTTGGCCCAGATAAGATGACACAGGCTGTTCAGGGTGTCCTGGATGCTCCAGCCCCCACCCACAAAACAGCAAGCAGCCATGCCACATGGATGAGAACTGACGAGAACATGTGACGGAGGGGTGTCCAACGTGAGAGCAGCAATCTGTTTTCCCAGGACCTTTTGACAGACTGCCAAAATAAAGATGTCAATTATCCCAACCCCAAAAATTCTGCTAAAAAGAGAACACATAAAATCAGGCCCCCCAAAAAAATGAAAACTAAAAATTGTATGCCAAAACTCATCTACTGGAGATGAATATTTTCAAAATAAACTTCTGGAAAGCAATACAAAAGAAATCTACACAGTAGAATTCCAAAGTGGACTTGTCCTAATATGCTAGTAACTCACTTCCAGCAGCGTCAATCCAGACGAGAGAACAAGACAGTGACCTTGCTAAAAATGCAAAGTGAGGTTGGCCAACATTGGTGCCCCATACCAACTGGATCGAGAAAGTCAAACAAAGCGGCACGCGGGGCGAAAATTAATTTCATCTTAAATACTTTCCACTTTAATAACATGCAATGTTATTAGTAACAAGCATGCTGGGGGGAAATGTATATTTTTAAATGTAATCTTTGTGTGAATGATACCTCTCTTATGTAAACAGAGAAGACTTTCCGTGGACTGGAACAACTGTATTAAGATCGAAGCTGCAAAAACATGACATTCAACAGTCCCTCTACCACCATCTCCAGGGAAGTCCTTTCAAACAGACCAGGTGTTGGCAGAGATTCGGAACCAAAATTTAAAGCCTTTTTGAAGATATAAGAAGAGAAAAGAAGACTTCGACCTCCCTGATAAATTCAAGAAGCACTTCTCCAAAAGTTAATTAGCCAAAATCTTCACAGGGCTTGCTATGCTCTCTAGAAGAAAATCAATGGCTAGTTCTTCCTAACCTGTAGAAAGCAATTTAAACAGCAGAAAGGACAAATGTCCTTTCCAACATGGTATTTCTACCAAAAAAAAAAAAAAATCCCACAATGATAGGATCCCAGGAATAACAACTACATTAAACTTGAAGGGGTCAGAGGGAGCAAGGACATGCTGGCAGTGAATGCCTCATCTGTGAAGTGGTGACCAGTGTCCCCTGGGTTGGATCACACATGGACAGCCCCAGCCATCACCTGCATACACCAAACCAAGGGACTGGATCCCCAAGGGATGATTGATGTCTTAGGCTAGAGGAAGCTGGTACAAGGCAGGGTAGAATGATGTTCTCATCAACAACTGACTTCAGGCTACTCAAGGCTGCAATCAGAAATAGGAAAGGCAAGGGGAACAAATTGCTGGGCTCCCCAGACCCCCCAGACAGCATTCTGGTTGCAGCAGTGCTGGCTGCCTAGTTCTAGGGGCTTTGTAAGGGATGGAGGTCCCTGTGTGATCCTGTCATCTGAAATGAGGAGCCGCCCCTGCTCTGAGAGCTGAGTGTTCCTATGTGAGATTTCCAGCAACCCTCCTTGAGTATTTCTGTGGAGAGTTGGATTCCAGGGGGCCAAAGAAGACTCAGAATGGGAAACATGAGACTGCTCCAAAGTGGCCGCCAACCAGGCTCCAGATGCGATTTTTCAGAGCCATCAATCACAGCCCTCTAAGACCTATGCTCCTCTTCCTCCAGCCTCCTGCTCTCAGGGCCGTACCTGCTCACTCCAGTTTCTCAGATCACTCTCAGGGCCAGCCTTTCACTATCTCTCCCTTTCACTATCTCTCTGGTTCTGTGTTCTGATCCGAGGACAGGTGTCCTGCCACACCAGAAATACGTGTCCAATATCAAGTCTCTTATCTCCTGCCAGAAGCCTGCTCACGCCCACCCAAGACTCAATCCTCCCAGGGGTGGGGGTGGGGGCCGAGGCTATGCTGTTCTCCCTCTCCCTAACAAGTTGGCCTTGACCCTTCCCTTGCCTTCATCCCATCTGGAACTGAGTTCTTTCATTTCTCAGGAAGTTGTCCTTTCTCTCCACTCCCCCTGTGTGGCCCCAAGTCCTCTTTGCTGTATAAACAGGACCTTGGCCCATCACTGCTATCTGTGCATAGAAGCAGAGATAAGCAGAGCCGACGAGAAGCCCCGGCCTATGGCAGGATTTCAGGGCCCTCCTTCCCCCAGTGGCGCCTCTTCCTCACTGTGGGCACCGAGTTTTCCAGCTGTCTCACTCAGCTGCTCACACTGCCAGAACCACCCACAAACACACACGAAAGCTCATCTACACCAATATGCTAACTTCCTATTATTTGCATTTAAACATGTTTAACTCAAATTGTTCATGGAAAGCTCTGTCTCCCATTCAGTCTTTTAGAAAAACCAGCATGCAGGGGGCAATATCTGGCAAAGTGGGGAAAGTTTTTTTTTTTTTTTTTTTTTTTTTTGTAGACGGAGTCTCGCTGTGTCAGCCAGGCTGGAGCACCGTGGTGCAATCTCAGCTCACCGCAACCTCCGCCTCCCAGGTTCAAGTGATTCTCCTGCCTCAGCCTCCTGAGTAGCTGGAATTACAAGTGCGTGCCACCACACCTGGCTAATTTTTGTATTTTTAGTAGAGATGGGGTTTCACCATGTTGGTCAGGCTGGTCTCAAACTCCTGACCTCGTGATCTGTCCACCTTGGCCTCCCAAAGTCCTGGGATTACAGGCATGAGGCACGGCACCCGGCCCAGTTTTTATTTTCCTTGAAGTCGTCCTGTCCGTAATGCAGCGCTTGAAAGAAGACCAAGTTTAGTGTTTGTTACGGACTGAATTGTGTCGCTCCTCCTCACCAGAAAAAATCCACAATGCAACGGTGTTTGGAGATGGCGCCTTTGGGAGGTGATACCATTTGATGTTTACCCCTGCCCAAACCTCACGTTGCACTGTAATCCCCAATGCTGGGGGTGGGGCATGGTGAGAGGAGAGATGTTTAGATCCTGGGGGCAAATCCCTCATGGCTTGGTGCCGTCTTTGTGATAGTGAGTGAGCTCTCGCAAGATCTGGCTGTTTAAAAGCATGTGGTGCCTCCCCGCTGACTCTCTCTTGCTCCTGCTTTTGTCATGTGACATCCCTGCTCCCCCTTTGCCTTCTGCCATGACCGTAGGTTTCCTGAGGCCTCCCTAGAAGCCAAGCAGATGCCAGCACTGTGCATCCTGTACAGCTGGCAGAACCATGAGCCAATTAGGGCGCTTTTTTAAATAAATTACCCCATCACAGGCATTTCTTTATAGCAACACAAGAACAGCCTAATCCAGGAAGCAATTAGGTTACAAGGATGGAGCCCTCATGATGAGATTAGGCCTCATGTAAGGAAGAGACATGAGCAAGCTCTCACTCTGGCAGTCTCTGCCATGAGAGGACACAAGAAGGCAGCTGTATGCAAGCCAGAAGGAGCACCCTCATCTGGAACGTCCCAGCCTCCAGAACTGTGACAGATCATTATTGTTTAAGCCAGGGGTCCCGAACCCCTGGGCCACAGACCAGTACCAGTCCATGGCCTGTTAGGAACTGGGCGGCACAGCGTGAGGCGAGCTGCAGGGGACAAGTGAGCATTGCTGCCTGAGCCCACCTCCTGTCAGATCAATGACAGCCCTAGATTCTCATAGGAGCACAAACCCTACTGTGAGCTGCACACATGAAGGATCTCAATTGTGCGCTCATTATGAGACTCTAATGCCTGATGATCTGTCGCTGTCTCCCATCACCTCCAGGTGGGACTGTCTAGTTGCAGGAAAACAAGCTCAGACCTCCCACTGATTCTATATTATAGAGAGCTGTATACTTATTTCATCATATATTACTATGTAATAATAATAGAAATAAAGTGTGGAATAAATGTAATGCACTTGCATCAGCCCAAAACCATCACCTCCCCCACCCCAGTCTGTGGAAAAATGGTCTTCCATGAAACCAGGCCCTGGTGCCAGGAAGGTTGGGGACTAGTGGTTGAAGCTACCCAGTCTATGGCATTTTAATATAGCAGCTGGACATGACTAAGGAAGGGTTTCTAGATGTTTCCCAAAAAAGGGCTAAGGAGGACAAGTGAGAGACATTCCAATCCCCTTCCTTCCTCCATTTTTCTTCTTCTAACAAAGACAACAATATTACTATAATATCAATTTCAACTCAATTCAACGTTTAATATTTGTCTTCCCTGCTAGACTATAAACTCCATGAGGGCAGAGGCCATATCTGCAGAGCCACTGCACACAGCCACTCAGGCTGAAAAAATCTAGCAAGTATTCACATCATCATCAACGTGAAGGTCATCCCCTCACCCAGCACCCCTGCACACCTGGCCTTCTTGCTGATTTACTCCGTGTTCAGTACAGAGCCCAGCACATCATAGGTGCCCAGTAAATCTCCACTGAATAGCACTCGACAGCTCACCTTCCACTCACCTAGGGCAGGCATTTAAATTAGAGCAGGAAGGCGCATGTGGCATGCATGGGCACAGTCTGCAGAGTCTGTGATTGGTGATTTAAACTGTATGGTTGTCCACTAGCAGCTTCCGAAAAACATTAAGAGGTCTGTATTCGCTCTCCTTCAGTCCTCATCACCCAGCACCTAGGTCATTGCAGCACCTGGGTGGCGTAACTGCAAGTGCTGCAGCCCTACCCTTACCCAGCCTGGCAAGAGGAATTCTCCCTCAAACTCAACTTTTAGTCTTTCACTCCTCAGTGTAGAATCCAAGATGGTGCCCAAGTTCCTCTGCCAGCTGTGGAGGCTACCCAACCCTTTGCAATTTACCTACCCTCCCTGGGCCTAAATTCTACTACTCACAGTATGAGTAACATGATCCCTACTTCAGACCTGTGAGAAAATTTAATAAGATAGAACCTCAGGCGCACAGACATAGACGCCTGCAATCAATAGCCTCCTTTCTCCTTCCCCAAAGTGCAGTACTTGCTGCCATTTTGTGGCATGACCCTCTGCCTGAGCAGGCTGATCCCTGCCATGTGATGCCACACTCACTATGGCAGTACCCTTGAGGCTGTTGGGAACCCATTGAAACCTCTGTCCCAGGACAGAAGACCTCTGGGGCCACCAAGGCTGAGCCTCAGGCATCCAGGAGAGCAGGGCAGCTGGTGCATGGTGACCCCCGCAATCCACCCAAGGACTGCCCTAAGCACAGAGACCATATCTAGCTTGTTTGCTGTTCTCTCACAGAGTCCAGTATATGTTGGGTCATACCTGTCACATTGGGTTAAATGCTGAGTGAGTGAGTGAGTGAATCCTCCTCTGTGCATATGAAACAGCCCTACCCCTGAACCATCAACGAAATACTTTATTTCCTCCCACCTGGAAGTTTTGTATTCTGTCCTCGACCTGGCTGATCTTAGCCTAGTCAAGGGCTGGCTGAAGACTTGCCTCTTCCAGGAAGGTTCACAGGTTATCTCTGCCAGTAGGGTTTGCTCTCTGGCTTCTTTGAGCTACCTACCTGCCTCACTTTATTTTTACTGGTCTCTGCCACCTTCCTTATCTCGGCTCACTTAATAAGATTGGAAGTATCTTAAAGACAGGAACTGAGAGCTATGTGCTTGCATGCTACCCAACCCATGCACACATGTAGAAGCACGTGATAGATGGGTTGCTTGATTGAAATATGTCATCCTCAGCAAACTAATGAAAGCTTCACCATTGAGAGGTGCTTGGGCTTTCTAACTTTCTCCATGGGAACATGAGGTAAGCCTGAAGTTATCTGACTACTTCTCCAGAGCCCAGGATTGGGCATCTGAAAATAGATATCCTCCCAGTTCAAATCCTGTTGACTTTTTTCCCATATCCTTAAAAAAGGTTACTTCAGCTCCTGAGATTTTTATTTCTCCATGTGCAAATTCATGCCACCCTGCAAGGTGCCACAGAACTGACATTCTCCTTCTCTGAACTTTACAAGAAGCTCACTGAATTCTCAATGATGCTGACATCAGACCTATGCCAGGAGAACAAGCTCCTTCTCTGCAGGGGTAGAAATGCCCCCCTTGTGCTTAGTGAGAATGCCATCACCACATTCTCCAAAAGAATGGCTCTCAAACTTGGGACTGTGAATGAATCGGGTGGGAAGCTGTGTGATTTTGATTCTAGAGGCTTGGGATGTGATCCAGACGTTGGCTCCCCAGTGATCCTGGGAAATACGAGACTAGCTGATCTAAAGATAGCTCCCCAACCTCTAAAGCAAGGGCATGAACGAGAGGGGCTTGTGCTGCTCCTCGGCTGCCATGTTTGAATGGCAGAGCTGCGTGACCCAGTTAGCTGACTTTGTTTCACTCAGCTGGTTTTGTTCCTGTGGGTAAACTTCTTTCAGGAAGCTGGCAGGGATTACCCTGGCAGCACAACCTGGAGCAAACTCATCCTACAGACGTCCTCATCCCTCACAAAATGGCCAAAAGCCCCGGTGAAGGCAAATGTATGAAGATCTGACATCCTTAGTCACTCTGTGGGTGGCTGTGACCTTCAAAACATCCCAGGAAGGGCACAATTAGGGACAAAGTTATCCCTTGTGAAAGTGATGTCCTATAAATGGCTTGAACCCTAAAACGTTCATCATGACTTCCACGTCGCTCACTCTGGTGCTCAGGCCCACCAGACCCAATAAATCCCTTTTCCAGCATCTACCCTGGTGAAGACTTCAGGGACTTATTATGCAAAGCTGCCTAAGCAAGGCGGAATTTATATTGAACCTGGCCATGATTTCTGAGCTGCCACTGGGTGTTCTGATGACATATGCATCTCGGGGTTGAAGTCAAGGGGCTGCCAAGGACAGGAGGCTGGAGGCAGGGTAAAAGCAGAGTGATTCCTTCCAGTAAATAATGGCAGGGGGTGGCAGGAAGGGGATGCTCCAGGGAGGAAGAGGACTGTAGCTTTTCTTGTATCCAAGGTTTGCCTTTCAAATGCCATCCAGACGTGGCCAAATAAATCTCTCCCCTGGAGGCTAAAGAATATATAGAAAGCAACAAAAGTGAGGCGGGGGGAAGCCTGCTTTATCTAGGGTGAATCATATCTAGAAAGAAAGCATGCATCCATCACAGAAATTTCATTGATTGAGAAAGTATTTTTAGTTTCCTGGTCCATAGACTGAGTCCTTTCTGAAACCCTCACCGTGAGCGGGGCACTCGGATGTTGCCCCCTGGGTGTGATCGCCTGTAGAAGCAGACTATTGATTAGAGACAATATGTTCTTCCCATAGTCAATTCTTTACACAGCAGCCCAAGTGACTTTTTTTTTTTTTTGAGACAAGGGTTTTGCTCTGTTGCCCAGGCTGGAGTGCAGTGGTACAGTCACAGCTCACTGCAGCCTCCACCTCCCAGGCTCAAGCAATCCTCGCACCTCAGCCTCCAGAGTAGCTGGGACTTACAGGCACATGCCACCACACCTGGCTAATTTTGGGGGTTTTTTTTGTTTTTTTGGTAGAGACAGGGTTTTGCTATGTTGCCCAGGGTGGTCTGGAACTCCAGGGCTCAAGCAGTCAGCCCACCTCTGTCTCCCAAAGAGCTGGGATTACAGGTATGACCCAATACACCCAGCTCCAGTGATCTTTTAAAAATGGAAAGGAGGCCATGGCATTCTTTCCTACTAACACTGCCAATGTCTTCTCACTGCACTCAGAATAAAATCCAAACTCCTCCCCATGGCTACAGATCCCCAGGTTGGCTGGGCTCACCTTTCCTGCTTCATCCTGTCTCCTGCCTCCTTCCCCACTGGGCTGCATCCTCACTGCACCTCTTTCTGTTCCTCTTCTATACTATGGGCAGCTCACCTCAGGACCTTCACATATGCCATCTCCTCTACTGGCACTACATGCTTCTCCCAGATCTTCCTGTGGCTGGCTGCTCCTCTGAGAAGTCTTCCTGGGTTCACCCTATCAGGAAGTAGCCCACCCCACTATCTCATATCCTTTATTTTTTTCATAATGCCACTATCAACGTTTTTCTCTTTGCTCACTGATCATCTCCATACAACAAAATTGTAAGCACCATGAGAGCAGGGTCCTCTCTCACCAGATCCCCGGCCCCCAACACAAGACTTGGCACATAGGAAATGCTTGACAGATATCATTGAACAATGATATCATTGAACAAATACGTGAAAGTTATAGGCCCATCTGCAACTGACAGCTTAGATGATGCTGAAGCCTGGCCTTGTAGAGGGCTGGAAGTCAGTGCTGGTGGGAGGCCCCCAGCACAGGGAATAAGAATCACACAGCCACCACCTCATTCCTGGCCCTCCCTGCCCAACACACCATGAATGACAGCAAGTCAGTGGCCCGTTCCACAGTCCACACTCAAATCTTGCTCATGGCCCTACAATGCCACCCACGTACCCCAAACCTGGAGAGAGACTAGGGCCAGGTAGATCAATGATGCCATTCAAGACATCAGTCACTGCTTTCTATGCCCAAAAGCGACATTCCGGGCCTGATAGTGGCACTAGAAACTAGCCGTGCCAAAAGATGGTCTCCAATGTACCCATCCATGTCCCTAAAAAGGCTTCTCTCTGGATTAACCTCCTCTGCATGGTCTTTCCCGGAGAGCTGATCCGTGTCCTCCTGCAGAACCCAGGGCCCACGGGTGGTGCCAGGGGCAGCAGCAGGATAGGGGTGGGGCAGCTGCTTGACAGGAAATCAATGGGAACTGAAGGTCATCCGGAGGGCGCAGTCTCCCCATCATGCACCTGCTGGCATGGGATTTGTGGTCCTGACCTCGCTTGGGGGCGTCTGCCCTCCTGTCAGAGTTGGTTAAAATCAGCCTGCAGAAGCAAATGCCCTGCACACCAAATGATCTCCAGCCACCCTTCTAAGGGACATCCAGCCAAACAAAGAAGCACTGAGTCTCATTTAACCCTCCACAAGGTTGAGAGTCACCCCAATCTCTCTTGACAGCCTCCTAAGAAAACCATCTCAGACCTGCCATTTTTGGAGGCACATACTTGTAAATAGAACAAAGCCAGCCTGACTGAGAGGCTGGTTATGTCCCCAAACTTAAGTTATCTGGTGGAGGAAGTAAAAATACACTGAGAACCAGGAGGACTGAAACTGGAATCTTGAGTGCACCCTAGAAATGCCTAAATCTGCCCTCGTCACCTCTACATCCCAGGATAACAACAAAGGATACAAAACCTCTGTACTGCTGAAGGGAAATCTCATTTTCTTCTCTTCCTAAAAAATATCAGGGAGCTTGGCTGAATCTAGAATCTGGTTTTCCTTTCTCCCTATACCTATTTTCACAAGTTCCCATTCTCCCTTCCTTCCTGGGCCTTTCCCCTCTACCATCTTCTTTCCCAGTTCCCCCACCTCATTAAGAGTCATTTATCCTACAGGCCAGGAGTAAAGCAGTCAACCTAAGTTTCCAATCCAAAAGTTGAAAATGGGCCACGTGCAGTGGCTCACGCCTGTAATCCTAGTACTTTGGGAGGCCAAGGCCAGAGGATCCTTTGAGACCAGGAGTTCAAGACCAGCCTGGCCAATATGGTGACCCCGTCTCTACTAAAACTACAAAAATTAGCCGGGCATGGTAGCAGGCACCTGTAGTCCCAGCTACACGGGAGGCTGAGGCAGGAGAATCACTTGAACCCTGGAGGCACAGGTTGCAGTGAGTCAAGATCGCACCATTACACTCCAGCCTGGGCAACAAGAGCCAAACACTGTCTCAAAAAAATTTTTTAAAGCTGAAAATGAATATGGTATAAAATTAAGAAGAGGCCAGGCACAGCGGCTCATTCCTGTAATCCCAGCCGTTTGGGAGGCCAAGGCAGAAGGATCACTTGAGGCCAGGAGTTCAAGACTAGCCTGGGCAACATAGTGAGATCCTTTACAGAAAAAAACAATTAAAAAAATTTTAATGAAGAAGAGACACCTGAATATATTTACAGAAGGATGACAGGATGCTGGTCATAGTAGCAATACTGGCGTAGCTAATATTTATTGGCATTTACTATGTGTGCCAGGCACTGTTCTAAGCACTTTACATGTATTATACCTATACAACTTGTAATTGTATTTTTCCATACAAATCCATGATTTTATATCCTCCCACACACACCCCACTTTACAGATTAGCAAACTGAGGCGTAGAGAGTCCTAAGTGATTTGCTAGGGATCCACATGGCCTTGTTAATACTTAAGGCTGAGCAGTCTGGCCAGAGCCTTACTCTTCGCCACCACACTGTCGGCCTCTCAGAAGGGCGCCATTGCCGCCTCACAATGAGTTTTGCCTCCAGAGCTAGAATAACCTGAACACTTCCTTTCTTGGAGACACTAGGTTTCCATAAGCATCACCAGCTTGGTGGGTAAACTTAGCTATTTCTTTTCTTTGTGCCTCAGTTTCCCAAACTGCCAAATAACCCAGAAATAAACCTTCTTATCACAGAGCCACCACGCAGTAACTCAAAAAGAGTTAATATGGGGCTTCCTGAAAAGATACCATCAGAGAAATACAAAGTGTTATTATGCAGTTTAGAAACCAAATCCATCCCAAATGTGAGCAAGGAGCAATGGACTCTAAGAGGCCCTGTGGTTCTGAACATCAACTAAGGCAGAAAAAGAGAAACGCCAGAAAGTCATAAACTAATGGGTCAGATTGAAGAATCCCAGAACGTTAGACACTGTCTAGTCTGGTGCCTGCAAAGAAAATTGCAAAGAAAATCAATAACCAGGCCGGGCGCGGTGGCTCACGCCTGTAATCCCAGCAGTTTGGGAGGCTGAGGCGGATGGATCACCTGAGGTCAGGAGTTTGAGACTGGCCTGGCCAACATGGTGAATTTTTTGTATTTTTAATCTAAATTTTTTTGTATTTCTATTAAAAATACAAAAAATTAGCTGGGTGTGGTGGCACATGCCTGTAATCCCAGCTACTCGGGAGGCTGAGGCAGGAGAATCACTTGAACCCAGGAAGCAGAGGTTGCAGTAAGCCGAGATCATGCCATTGCACTCCAACCTGGGCAATAGAGCAAGACTCCATCTCAAAAAGAAAAGAAAAGAAGAGAAAATCAATAACCACAGAGGTGAAGTGATGTCCTCTGGACATACCAAGGCAGAGCTGAGATCAGATCCCAGTCCAGACTCCTAGTTCAGGGATTCCTCTATTATTTATGGCAAGGGTCTACAAACTACAGCCCCTTGGCCAAATATAGCCCAGGACTAATTTTTGTAAACAAAGTTTTATTGGAGGCCAGCCATGCCCATCCATTTACATATTGTCTGTGGCTCCTTTTGTGCTACCACGGCAGAGCTGAGTAGTTCCAGCAGAGACCATGCGGCCCGCAAAGCCTAAAATATTTACCATCTGGACCTTTACAGGAAAAGTTTGCCGACTCCTGGCTTATAACATAAGCCTTGAATAATGAAAAGCCTCCACCCTCAGAATGCAAAATAATAGAATAGGAAACCAAAGAGTCACACAGCTTAAGCAGATAGTTTTACAATTATCTCAGCTTGGTACAACCTAATAAAAACCCATAAATACAGTTAATCATAAGGAAAACAAACACTAGCTCACCCTACCTATTTAATAATTATTGTTAACTACAGCAAGCAAAGCTCATAGCTGAAAATTAGTTTGTTGGGTTTTCTTCTAGCCTCCCTTGAAAGCCCTGTTTCATTTAAGAAATGCTGTTGGCCAGTGGACGAAAGGATGTTTCTTAGAGGCAAGCAGCCCTAATTTCCTCCTGTTGAGTCAAAGGCTGCTGCTGAGGCAGCTGAAGATTTGAGAGCACTGCCCTCTCTCCAGAGCAGACTCAGAGCTGACGCTCTGTCAGAGGTGTTGATGCCAAAACCCTCCTTATGCCCTTTACTTCCAATAGAACCCTCAGGAACAGCCAGGCATGGGAGAGGCTCTCTTTCTGGCTTCCTCTCCCTCCTGTGCCTCCATGCCCTGCTGATGCCTCTTTCCTCCCTAGAAAGTGATCAGGATAGGCACATAGCCCACAGAAGCCCAGCCCACAGCTATGCCACCATTCTCTCATCCCATAGAATAGGGAAAAGCGGGTCTGCCCTGGTTAGGCTGATGTGGGAATTAAAAGATCTGGATTCCAGATTGGAGTTGGAACTTAGCCACTTTGGGTCTTTGGCAAATCTCTCAACCTCTCTGGGCCCAGGCCTCCCATGTGTCAAATGGAGAGATCGTCTTCACATGTGCAGAGCCAAATTAAGGGGTAGAGCAGGCCAACCCGGCAGCACCTGGGTCCCAGCCTTCAAACACACTAAGTCATGACTAGGAACGTAGACAGGTTTACTAGTGTCACTCAGGCAGAGAACTTTGAGAAATAGGACCTGGCTTTCATGGAATAGTCCGATTCGCATCAAGGTCCCACTGTAATGATTATTATACTTTTCCTTCTCAAAAGTGCCCTTGCTTGGCTGATAAATGATAAAGTCACTCTACTAATAAGCTGTTTGTGGTGGGAATGAGGAGAGACACACACCCCAAGGCAGGGACAGTGATGGCGATACATGGGCTTTTAAGGAAGACAGGTTCCATTTGGTCAAGAGGTGGGGTGCAGGTCTGGGGCCAGATTTGGCTTGCTCAGGACAAGAGAGCTCAGGCTGCCTCTGGTGGCCCGGCTTTTCCATTTGCCATGCACATGGCCCTCAAGTCTTCAAACATTTAGAAAATATTCGCCAAAATGTGAGCCCCCCGAGGAGGCCCACAGGCTCTGGAGAGAAGAGAGGGCTTTGGAGAGTACTGTAAGAGGAAGAAAATCTGCCAGCAGGTGCCTACTACCTGCCTGGCCATGCTAAGCACCTGGTCCCTGGGACAAGGTATGACCCCAACCCTTCACAGTGCCTGTCCCCGACGGGCATGCGCTCGGCCAGTCCCCATTCTGGGGACCTGGACCAAGAAAAGCTCAAGCCTTCCTTCTGTTCTTGGAAAACTCCTCCCCACAGAAGCTGAATCTCTACCGCCAATCCTGCTGGACCACAGGATGCAGGAGGACCACACTGTGTCCTGGACCTCATTACATGAGGAGGAGGCGAGCACTGAGAAAGATCCAGAAGAGCTCATGCAAGCAGAGGCTGTGGTCTGTGGGGAGGAAGGCCGGGCAGGGTCGCTGATCAGAGGAAGAAGCAACAAAGAAGGAAGGAGAAGAGGAGGAGGAGGAGTGAGGCCTCGGAGTCACTGCGGGTGGAGGGAGAGCACCTCTGGCACATGCCCCACAGCCATCAATATCTCTTAGGAGGACAGGTTATCTGGGGAATTTATGGTCTCTAATAATTACCTTGCAGAGGGTTCCACTTATCTTACCAGAAGAATCTGCCAGTCACAAGACACACAGGGTTCTAGTCAATTCCATCCACACTGCCCTCCCTCTCCCTGGCTCCTGACTTCTGACCTCTGAATTCTAACCTTTCTTTGCCTCTTCGGCCTTGGGGGAGGTGGAGGTAGAAGGATCACAACAACTTTTAACAGATGGAAAGGCTCCATAGCCGACAAAGGGGATGGTGGGTTGTCCCTAATCGGTAGATACGGGACTTAAGTCCCAAAGTTGAGGCCACAGCTGGGGAAGTACAGGCTGTTGCCAAACGGTATGGGGAGGGCCAAGCAATGCTTCGGGGCAGACCGACGTGATGATTTTTGTCTTCACCTAATGCCCTCAGACCTGGTTAGGATTCAGTTTATCTTCTGGTCTTCACATCCCTCCTCAAAGCCTTCCCATCCCCACTCCAGCCCTCCAGTGAGGCTTCCCTCCAATGATGGCATGGCTGCTTATTTGAAAACCATCCAGTTGTTGCTTTGGGTTGCGTGATTTCTTTAAAGGCATGTTGCCGTCCCGGTTGTGAGCTCCTGGGGAGCATGGGTACTGGATCGGTACAGCATCAGGACTGCAGAGCCTGAGCCACCGTAACAGCACCCGGACGGCCCTGACGGTGGCCAGGACTCTGCCCTCCCTGCTTAGAAACAGGAATCGCATTTCATCTCCACAACAGCGCTATGAGAGAGATGCTGCTACTGCCCCTCATTATACAGCTGAGGACCTGGGAGCTGAGAGAGCTTAACTCCCAGGCCAAGGTCACTTCGTCAGTGGCCAAGTCAGGACTTGAACCCGGCAGTCTTGTTTCAGAGTCTGAGTCCTTAACCCCTCTACCCACGCTGCCTCTACAGTAAAGGTCTGCTGATCCATTAGGACATTTTGTGTTGTATCTACCCACTTATTTATATCATCCTTTTCTAAAAAAATAAATTTTTTTGAGACATGGTCTCGTTCAGGCTGGAGTGCAGTGACATGGCTCACTGCAGCCTTGACCTGCAGGGTTCAAGCAATTTACCTGCCTTAGCGACCCCAGTAGCTGGAACTACAGGCACGTGCCACCACTCCCAGCTATTTTTGTTTATTTGTTTCAGGAGAGATCGTGTCTCACTTTTTTCCCCAAGCTGCTCTCAAACTCCTCAACTCAAGTGATCCACCTGCCTCAGCCTCCCAAAGTGCTGGGATTACAGGCGTGAGCCCCAGCTGAGCTGGTGCCCCTCTTCCTCAGGACTCACTCACTGCTTCCTCCTCAGGGGGCCTCCCCCAAACTCCTTAGCTCCGCCACTCATTCCTTCCCCATCACTCTGGCATGATGCCAACTATCAAAAATTATTGTATGCGCTAGGTGCAAGGATCTCATGCCTGTAATCCTAGGACTTTGGGAGGCCAAGATGGGAGGGTCGCTTGAGCCCAGGAGTTCAAGACCAGCCTGGGCAACATAGTGAGAACTCATCCCTATTTAAAATTAATTAAATGGCCAGGCACAGTGGCTCATGCCTGTAATCCTAGCACTTTGGGAGGCCGAGATGGCAAAATCGCTTGAGACCAGGAGCTCAAGACCAGCCTGGTCAACAAAGTGAGACCCCATCTCTTAGAAAATAATAATAAATATATATATAATTAATTAATGTATATGTTTATTACTACCTGCTTTTCCCACTAGATATAAAAGCTTCCTGGGAGAAAGATTGGTCTAGTTTGTTCACCCCTCTGTCACCAGTACCTAAAGCTGGTACCTGGCATATAGTAAGCACTCTATAAATATTAGTTGGATAAATGATTTATCTGATGTCCCCACTGAGCCTTCCATAATACATGTTGGATACTTAATTGGACTCTTTATGCAAACCCATCTATCTGTTCTTTACTGAGACTTTACAGTGTCCAGGCACCTTGCTGAGTAGGTTAGGATTTCATTGTACCCCATGAGGGAGAGAATATTGTCTTTATCATTCCCATGTTACAGATGAGGACACTGAGACTCAGAGGTTACACAGATTGCCCAAGACCATACAGAAATAGGATAAGACTTAACCCACATCCTGTCAATCCCCCTGAGTCCATGACATTAAGCATGCTTCCTCACTGTCCCTGGCTACGTCCCCTTAGCAAAGTGACTCTCTTTACCCCTGAACCTCTAAAATGACCCCAGCCTTACTTCTCTCCTCTGAGAGCCCCATCGCCTCTTTCTCTGGCCTCTGTGTGCTGGCTCTCCTCCATCGGCCCCTCCAGATGCTCCCTCTACCATTCTTTTCCCTGCTGGGTGCTGCAGAAGTCTGTCCTGTGAGGACAGCAGAAGATCAAACATCGCATGTTCTCACTCATAGGCGGTTGTTGAACAATGAGAACACATGGACACAGGGAGGGGAGCACTACACACTGGGGTCAGTTGGGGGGAAATAGGGGAGGGAGGGTGGGGGGTGGGAGGCTGGGGAGAGATAGCAGGGGGAGGAATGCATGATGTAGGTGATGGGGAAGACGGCAGCAAATCACACTGCCATGTGTGTTCCTATGCAACAATTCTGCATGTTCTTCACATATACCCCAAAACCTAAAATGCAATAAAATAAATAAATGGGGAAAAATAAAAAAAAATAAAAAAATAAAAAAGTCTGCCCTGTGAGATCAGCTGCTTGCCCACTTCCCTCTGCTTCTGATGGTCTGGGTCAATGGCAGGTGTCCAGAGAGGGAAGAGAGAGACAGGGGATTTCCTCTCCCAGCCCCTTCCTGCCGGGTCGCTGTGAAGCGTCTGCATCTGCCCACTGAAGGTCACAGCTCCTGTGGGGTGGCCCCCTTCATACAGCTACTTCTGCAATCCAGTGACCTTCCCCACCCTGCCAACCTAGCCCCAGGCTGCTGCACTAGCCCTTCATGTGAGTCCCTGCCCACACTTTTGAAACTAGACATGGTATTAAACACCCCCGGGTTTACTTCGTGTGAAGCTGCTGCTTTGCTGGAACCCTGACTCTCGGACACACGAGTGCCACCTGGCCTCTCCTCCTCCCCCAGCTCCTCCACCACTGCCGCTGCCCCCTGGTCACTCCAGCTGCCTCGCTAGGCCCTTCTTTGCTGCTGGGGTTCGTTCTCTCTCTCCAAGACCTATAAATAAATGTTGATTTGCTGGCTTGAAGGTTTGTCCTGGCAGCCCCATCAGGGAAAGCAGTGCTCCAGGGAGCCCAGCAAGCTGTCTGACCAAGACTAGGAGAAAGCCGAGAGCATCGTGTCCAATGCAGGGGTCCCCTATGCTGGGAGGTTCCTCCTGTGCAGGGTGTTGGAGGACCCCTCAGATGATGTCCCGGTACCTCACACAAAGCCACCATCACGGCTTCAGAATCACAATATCGTTTGTTGAGCAACTAAGAGGTGGCAGGGTCTGGGTTGCCATTTGCATACATTCACTCTTATGTTAAAGATGAGAAAAACGGTCACAGAAGTTAAGGAGTTTAATCAAAACCTCAAAACTACTAAGGGGCAAACTGGAATAAGAGCCCAGGTAAGCCCAAATCTATAAGGCCTTAATTTCCCACCAATACATACCTCATGACCGATCCCTTCGAATGATAGACGGGCCACAGACTTGAACCTAAACCAGGCAGGCAGCTCAGAGATGCCAGCCACCCATGGCTGGGAGGGGATCGGGTAGAGCAGGGTGAGGGTTAGAGTAAAGGGTACAGAGGGCTTCGTGCTGCCTGGAGTCACTTTGTCCAAGGGCCACGGCAGTTTGGCCACAGAGAATGCTGAGCAGCCGGGGGGCTGGAACATGCCACCCAGCCTCACCCCTAACCCACTGTTCCTTCCTGCAGAGCCAGGCAGTAGTCATCACTGGTCCTTGGGCACACACCAGCATTTTAACAAAACATGCCTGCAAGCACAGACCCCTCCAAGTCATGCCCAGGACTGTCACGAGGAAACTGAAGGGGAGGGGAGGGACAGGGTGACACAAAGAGGGGGACGGCCTCCTGCTGCTGGGCCTGGAGCCCACTGTGCTTCCCAAAGTCCCTTCTGGAGGGAAAAGACACATCCCCTGTGAATGCCACTCAAGATCCAAAGGCTTTGGCTTTTTATGTTTTAGGAACCAATGGCCAAAAGAAAAAGAGAGAAAAGAAAAAGAAACCCACATTTCTAGTGTTGGGAGCGATTCTTGGAGGCAAACATACCCTCTTGCACACACACACACCCCACAGCGCTGCCCCCACACAGCCCAAAATAGTCCACACCATGGACTCCTGGAGAACCCAGCTCAGCACAGCCTCCCAACCTTGGTCCACGTGACTGCTGGCCAGCTCTCGCTCCCCAGGGTAACAAAGCACTGCAAGGACCCGAAGCAGCAACGCCTGCTCCTACAGACCATTCCACCCCTCCCAGCGAAGTCCCACTGTGTCCCAACAGAACCAGGTACAGTGAGCAGAGGCCACTTCCAGTGACCCAGTGTGGCCCGAATCTCCAGAACTGACCTCAACCTCTCTCCCCCAACCCCTCCAAATCTTAGACTGCTGATGCTACTTCTCCAGGGGAGTGGCTCCCACAACATTTTATAGACTGCAAGGAAAATATCCAGAACTGAGACCATTCTTCAAAAACAGTAAAAGAAAAACCACTGCTAAAACACAGAACTGAGTATTACCTTAAAATCTCTGCACAAATAGAATTTGAATGCTCTCACTCCAATCAAAATCATTCTCTGTCCCTCCCTTTAAACACTGAAAGTTCAATTCCTCCTGAAGATGGGGATGCAAACATGATTAGGCCCAATTAATTTATGGAGAAACTCAGAATGAAAGGAGAGAAATCAATAGAACTGCCTTGTTCTGATCACTACTGCAAATGAAGTAATAATTTGAGGGAGATCTGGGGAGAAAAGAAACCAAAAGCATCACACCGCAGTCACGAGGCCTTTTAACAAGGCAGCATTGCCCCATGTGGACTGGCTGGGTGGAGAAGACCACTCAAGCTGACAAGACATTCCTGGGGACAGAGGGAGGGGAGAGACAGCTGAGGTCACTTGCTTTCTCTTCATCATACAGCATGAGGCTCACTGGTGTTAAATTCTCCTCTTTCTCACAAAAGCAAGACATAAAAGAAAGTAAAAGGCAGAAAACATCCACACAAGCTGCCAGTCTGTTAAGGACACTGGTAATCTTCAGGCAGGCAAAGGCCATATGGGCTAACCCTGCAGCTTCACGCTCTACCTCCATCTCTCTTCCATATCCAGGAAGGAAGAAAGGAAATTAACAAGCCTGCATCCAACATCCATCCTGAATCACCAGCTGGGCCATGCAGAGCATCCAAAGATGGGGTGGGGAAGCCCCAGGGGAGAGGGAGACGTTGACAGATCTCCATCCCCACCTCTCGCTTGCCTGCAGCTCCCTCGCATAGAGGATGCTGGCAAATTCAACGAGAATTTCACTGGACCTGCCCAACAGTCCAGATGTGGCAGCCTAATAACAAGTACATAGCCAGCTCCATATGATTCTTGCACCTGCAGGAGAAAAGTCCTCGCTGACCAGCTGGGTTTCTCTGGCCACCCTCCAGCCCACCTTGCTGCCTCCGGATGGGGGTTCATGGAGCTGCTCCTGGCCTATCCAAATGGCCAGTAAACATGAACATTCATTCAGTCAGGAGACATCCAAGGAGTGCCTATTCCATGCCATGCTGCCCCAAGTGGGAGGCAGCAAAGCTCTTCTGTGAAAGGCTGGGGCACTGGCATTAGGACTCCAGGTTCGAGTTCCAGCTCCTTGCTTACTTGCTGTCTGAGTTGTCGAACTATCCAAGTTTCACTATCCTCATCCGCAAAATGGGTATGATAATGGGACCCTTCTCATGGACTCACTGACGAGAACAAATGAGACAACCTCGCTATGGGTTATCAGTAAATATTAGCGGTTATTATGACGATGTGGGGTCCTATCCTCCACTCACTGTCACCAGTGGCAGAAAAAGGCAGCTCATGAGTTAACTCCCATACACTGTTATCCACTCCAGGGGCCTCTCTGTCCACACAGGTGAGCAGAAGCAGAATGCATTAAAAAATAAAATAGCTCAATGCCATTGCTGCAGATTGTCCCACCACCACCATCTCACCAGTCAGCTCCTAGGCAGTGGGATCAGTAGTCAGAAGCACAGCCAGGAGTGTGTGGATGATTCCGTGAAAAACCATCCCCAGCAGCGGAAACCTACCTCACAGCACAGATCCTCCCAGAAGTGCGTCGAGGGCATCCATCGCCTTTGTTTAAAGGGCACTGGGTCACAAGGGAGGAGGAGCCTTAGCAGGTTGGAACTTTGGGATATTCCATAGGACAAGTAGAAAGGTGCTGTGTTGGTTTTCTATTGCTGCAGAGACAAATTGCTACAAACTTCATAGCTTGGCCGGGTACGGTGGCTCACACCTGTAATCCCAGCACTTTAGGGGGCCAAGGTGGGCAAATCACGAGGTCAGGAGTTTGAGACCAGCCTGCCCAACATAGTGAAACCCCATCTCTACTAAAAATATACAAAATTAGCTGGGCATGGTGGCAGGCGCTTGTAATCCCAGCTACTCTGGAGGCTGAGCCAGGAGAATCACTTGAACCCAGGAGGCAAAGGTTGCAGTGAGCCGAGATCACACCACTGCACTCCAGCCTGGGCGACAGTGTGAGACCCGAGACTCTGTCTCAAAAAAAAAAAAAAAAAAAAAAACTTTGTAGTTTATGAAAACACAAATTTATGATTTTATGGTTCTAGAAGTCAGAAATCTAAAACGAGTCCTAAGGCTACAAATCCAGGCATTGGCAGGGCTGTATTCCTTTTGGAACTCTAAGGGAGCAGCTGCTCCCTTGGCTTTTCCAGTTCCCAGCAGCTGCTCACACTTCATGGTTGCGGCTCCTTCCTCCTATGCGTCACTTCTATCTCCACTTCCACCGTCACATCTCCGGCTCTGGCTCTGACCCTCCTGTCTCCCTCTTACAAGGACCCTTGTGATTACACTGGACTCACCCACATAAGCCAGGATAATCTCCCATCTCAAAGTCCTTAACTTAATCACACCTGCAAAATCCCTTGTACCACGTAAGGTAACATATTCATAGGTTCCAAGGATTAGGATGTGGACATCTTTGGGGGCATCTACCAAAGGTGGGTTCTGCTGCTGCTGCAAGGTACACTTGGATACCGTCAAAGCAATGGCGAGGAACTGGGAGAAACACAGTTATGTCCTAAGCCCAGGAATACTGAAGCAGTCCTCTTTTTGACAAAAAAAAAAAAATTAAAGTATAAAGCATATCATGCCTAAGGTCATGGGATTTGGAGCCACATAGCTCTGGGTTCAAATCTAAGCTTCACCATCAGTCCCAGCTGAAGCTACTCAAAACCAGAAGCTCATATATGTCAACTTCTATTTTCCCAACTGGAAGCACTAACATTGTAGGGTTCATGTATCCTAAAGAATAAAGAATAGGCAGGGCGCAGTGGCTCACACCTGTAATCCCAGCACTTTGGGAGGCCGAGGTGGGTGGATCACAAGGTCAGGAGTTCAAGACCAGCCTGGCCAATATGGTAAAACCCCATCTCTGCTAAAAATACAAAAATTAGCTGGGCATGGTGGCACATGCCTGTAATTCCAGCTACTCGGGTGGCGGAGGCAGGAGAATTGCTTGAACTGGGACCAAGGAGGCAGAGGTTGCAGTGAGCCGAGATCGTGCCAGTGCACTCCAGCCTGGGTGACAGAGCAAGACTCCGTTTCAAAAAAAAAGAATAAAGAATAAAATGCACACAGAATCTTTCACACCATGCCTGGCACAAGGTGAATGCTTAGTAAATGGCAACTAAGAAATTGCCCAGTACTGTTACTCTGTTACTTTGGTTCAATCAGACCCAGTCACTAAATAAGCCAGCTTGATATGAACTACTTGGCTCTCAGCAAATACTACCAGGCCCTGTCAAGTCCCAGGATCCAGAAGGGCTGTTTGGTCAATGCAGACTGACCCTTTCATACTGAGATCGGGAGCCCCAGCAGAGACACCCAAAGATCTAGAGATATGATCAAAATTTCCCTGTGAGAACATGGTCCAAGAATCATGGATCTCAGTTTACTTTCTGCAGAATGAAGAAGAAAAGGTGAGGCCAACACACTCCTCTCTTCCACAATCTCGAGCTCTATTTCCCTGTACATCTTTCTCTTATAAACAATTGTACTTTAATTGTGTTGTGATAAATTTGAGCTACAGCTTATAGTCAACAATTTCTATCACAAATCTTTCTGCTTTCCAATTCTGTACATGTGCAAACTGAGGCAAAGACCAAAGGAATGAGAACTTTATATATATATATATATATATATATATATATTTTTTTTTTTAATGGGGTTTCACCATGTTGGTCAGGCTAGTCTTGAACTCCAGACCTCAGGTGATCCGCCCACCTTGGCCTCCAAAGTGCTTGGATTACAGGTGTGAGCCACCACACCCAGCCGAGAACTTTATCTTACATGAACCATTTGATTCCATTATTGAAATCTCTCAGGTGAAGTTCAAATATACATATATATATGGTCTATGTTAGAATACATTAGACTTGAATTTGATCTGCTAATTAGCTGGGTGACTTTAGGAAATTACATAACTTATCTGAGCATCCCTTTCCCTATCTATAAAAGGAGACAGAGGCCAGGCGCAGTGGCTCATGCCTGTAATCCCAGGAGGCTGATGCACTTGAGCTCAGGAGTTCAAGACCAGCCTGGGCAACATAGCAGAACCCCATCTTTACCAAAAATACAAAAAATTAGCCAGACATGGTGGCATGTGCCTGTGGTCCCAGCTACTCAGGAGGCTGAGGTGAGAGGATCACTTGAGCCCAGGAGGTGGAGGTTACAGTGAGCCAAGATCACACCATTGCACTCCAGCCTCGGCGACAGAGTGAGATTTATTTATAGCTAAATAAATAAATAAATGGAGACAGGAAAATCTGCCCCTTAAGACTACAGCATGGGTTAAATACGTAAAACCTTTAGCATGTGGATTTTTAGAGCATGTACTATGTCTCAGACACTACACTAAACATTGTATTGCATTAATTCATTTAATCCTAATAACAACTCTATGAGGTGCTGTTTATTATTCCTATTTTCCTAAAAAGTAGAACTCTTGGGGGCAGGGATAGTTTTTTTTATCTTTAGCTCCAAACTCAAATACCCTGCAAGTGGTAAATGCAAGCTACAAGTATCATTGCCAATGAAAAGAATTGAGAGGTCAATTGAGTCTGGAATCACCACAGGAGATTTTATAAAGGTAGACCCCAAAAGGTAGGGAGGTTTAGAGAAAAGGAGGAAGGAAAGAGGCCAGGTCTTCCCAATGGGGTAAGGCAAGGCATGAAGAAGTGACAAGAAAAGCCAAGCCCATAAGGGGACAGGACAAAGCATCACACCTGGATAGAAGACTAAGTAAAACTGCCTTCCTGAGGCTGTGGGGTCTACTAGGATATATTCATTGACCTGCTTTGGCCAATAGAACACAGTGGAAATTAGATTACACCGATTCCAAGCTCAGGCCTCACGAGGCCTTGCAAGCTTCCCCTCTGCTCTCCTGGAACCCTGCCTAGTTGCTTGGCACGTGAATACACTTGGGCTAACCTGCTAGAGAATGAGCAGACATGGAACAGAAACAAGCTGTCCTAGATGAAGCTATTTATCTAGGACAAGCTGACTGCAGACACATAGGTTAACCAACCCCAGATCAGAAGAACCAGCTGGCTGAGCCCAAATCGAACTACCAACCCACGGAATAGTAAGCAAAATAAATGGTTGCTATTTGAAGCCATTAAGCTTTACAGTGTTTTGGTAAACAGCAAAACTAACAGATACAGGCAGGAGTCAATGTCTTTCATCTTTATATCCTCAACAGTCAATAAAAGTCCTGGCATGTAACAGTTACACAGTAAATGCTTCATGAATAAAGTATTAAACTGATAAATCAATAAAACAGTGAATAAATAAATGACATATGCTGGAAAACTGAAATCCTGTAAGATCGCATAATTCTACTGTGATACTTCAACTTAAGGAATATTTTTAAATAGGGTTACCAGTTACCGAATTTTAAAATCCATTTTCTTTTTTTCTTCCTAGCCAACATTCTTTTTCTCCAAGTTTAGACCAACAGAAAAGAAAATTTCACACAAACATATAATGTAGGATGCAGTGATTGAAAACTAGACTGGTTGCTTAGAGGTCTGGGTTCCAGATTCAACTCTCCCAATAACTGGGAGACCTTGCTAATTCTCTTAATTACCATTTCTACATCTATAAAATAGACGTTAAAAATAATTACACTTCCCTGTCAACCTCAGGGGGTTGTTGTAGCAAATAAGAGTATGAGAAGGCTCTGAGCACTTTTTAACATCAATGATTCTACTTCTATCCAGGCGCAGTGGCTCACGCCTGTAATCCCAACACTTTGGAAGGCTGAGTCAGGCGAATCACCTGAGGTTGGGAGTTCGAGATCAGCCTGGCTAACATGGTGAAACCCCATCTCTACTAAAACTACAAAACTAGCCGGGTGCACTGGCTCATGCCTGTAATCCCAGCACTTTGGGAGGCCGAGGTGAGTGGATCACCTGAGGTTGCAAGTTCGAGACCAGCCTGGCTAACATGGTGAAACCCTGTCTCTACTAAAAATACAAAAGTAGTCACCCATGGTGGCGGGTGCCTGCAGTCCCAGCCACTGTGGAGGCTGAGACAGGAGAATCTCTTGAATCCGGGAGGCGGAGGTTGTAGTGAGCAGGTATCGCACCACTGTACTCCAGCCTGGGAAGACAGAGCTAGACTCTGTCTCAAAAAAAAGTTCTACTTCCTCTATAAGCAGAGTTTTGCTTTTTGATGGTTTCTAGTGTTTTTATGATATATCCTCTTAAGGGCCCCATTTATCCTTTTGCTGTCTTCCTTTTAATATTCTGCATCCCAGTAGCCACATTTCCAACATACATACATATATACATGTATGAATCTAAGATAGGAAACAGTTAAAATTATCCTTGATAGCAGAGAAAACTATTGCTCAATCCAAAGAGAGCTGATATTTCTGGCACTGAGGATTACATGACCAAGGTCAGACCTGATACCTGCAAGATTCAGCCTCTAGCACCCGAGTTCCCATGGAGAACTCTGGGTCCCTACTTGGCTGCAGCAGGGGCTGCCAGCTGCTGAGGACGCAGCTGGATCCCATTCCCTTTCCAGAGACTTCTGCCCAGTGTGGGAAGTCAGAGGCTACAAACTCCAAGTATGGCTCTTCCATGGCCTTAGTTCCTACCTTGGGCCAAGTCATGAGATCCGTGTCACTGAGCTCCGAGCCCAGGGCTGGCACTGCTAAATGGAAATCCTTCAGCTCGGCAACTCCTTCCACAATGGCAGAACCAGGTTGGAAGTTCACAGGGTGCTCCAGGCATATCAGGGCCTGCTTGGGTTACTCCCCTCTCCTAAAACTCCCAAAACCTTTGGAAGTCACAGTTCTGGAGAAAGCATCAGGTGTCCTCACACCCAAGCGTCTCACGAGTATGCAGGAAGCAGTGAAAGGTAGCCTTGTCCCGAGGCAGTGTGCTCTCCCCATCCTGCAGGTGATGGGGCTGGACAGAAGATACCAGGATGGCAACTCAAACCACGCATGGATGGGTGGGTGGGGCTAAATGGATGGGCAGCACTGGCCCTGCTCAGGGCTCTGGGTCTTCCTTGACAGCGCAATTTTAAGAGCTCTGTCCTTCCATCAACCCGTCCTCCCTGTAATGGACATAGGTTGTCTGCCTGCTCAGATACCACTCTACCTCCTTCTAGTAACAGTACCTCCATTTTCTACCTCTCCCTCACCATCAGTTGTGTCAAATCAACCCCGCTTCACCCTCCAACCTCAGAGACAGGTTTGTGAGTAGGTGGAAACCACCCATGTTCTAGCTGGCCATGGGGCTCACACTTGTAATCCCAGCACTTTGGGAGGTTGAGGAAGGAGGATCAGTTGAGGCCAGGAGTTCAAGACCATCCTGGGCAACATAGTAAGACCTTGTCTCTACAAAAATTGGTCAAACATGGTGATGCACGCCTGTAGTCCCAGCTACTCTAGAGGCTGAGATAAAAGGATCATTTGAGCCCAGGAGGTCAAGGCTGCAGTGAGGCACAATTGCACCTCTGCACTCCAGCCTGGGCAACAGAGCAAGATCATTCATTCTTACATATATATACATATACATATATGTATGTATATACATATATATATATATATACATATATATACACACACACACACATATATATATACACACACACACGTGTGTGTGTGTGTGTGTGTGTGTGTGAGTGAGAGAGAGAGAGAGAACCACATCCCTTAGTGATCAGTTCAAGAGTGATCAGTTCAAGGGTGAATATGTGGTATCAGTCAGGCAAATTAGAGTAAATCCTGGAACTTCTGGGGGGAAAAGGCACTTTCTTTCTCTTAATATGGAAAAGCAGATAACAATATATACCTGAAGCTGCTGGGAGCCACCCATCAAGCAGGCCTGTCTGCAAAGGATGCCAATGTAAAGAAAAGTGGAGTTGAGAGACGAAGGAGAGATGGAGAGAGTCAAGAGGACCTTGCTGAGCCCCTAGACCGAGTCACAAAAGAAGCAGATGCACTCATGAGCTTTTAGTTACGTGAACCCACACATTCCTCTGTGTGCTTAAGCATTGTGAGTTGAGTTTCTTGCCATTTGTAACCTTAAAAAGCCCTGCCTGCTGCACATCCCATCATTTGATGTTACCAACAGACTCTAATAAGGCTGAAGAAGGCCCCAGGGTCCCCACCCAAATACCTGCAGGCTGCTTGAACTCAAATGCTTTTGAAATAAGGATGGTTCACTGTGGCTGTCAGATGCCACACATCAAACCAGAGAGGAAATTCTAGCCAGGGAATGCTATAGATGGCAGCACAGTGAACTGCCCTCTGCAGTTCACCATGGTCCCCACCATTCCCTATTGTCTTTGCCAAGCCCATTTCCTCATTTACTTTACCTGCCTGGTCCCTTTAAATACATAAGTTTACCATTCCTTATTGGATGGATGGATGCAAGAATGGATGCATGAATGCATGGATGGATGGATGGATGGATGGTTGCAGGAGTGCATGGATAGACAGATGCATAGATGGATCATGGATGGATGGATGGATGCAGGGAGGGACAGATGCATGGGTGGATGCATGGGTGAGTGGGTGGATGGAGGGATAGATAGATGGATGAATGCATGGATGGATGCATGGAGGGATGCATGGAGGGATGGAGGGATGCACAGATAGATGGATGGATGGATGCATGGAGGGATGCATGGATGGGTAGATGGATGGATGCATGAATGGAGGGATGCATGGAGGGATGGAGGGATGCACAGATAGATAGATGGATGGATGCATGGAGGGATGCATGGATGGGTAGATGGATGGATGCATGAATGGATGCATGGATGGATGGATGCATGAATGAACGGATGGATGATGGATGCAAGTATGGATGGATGCATGGATGGATGGGCAGACAAGCAAGCAGTTATGTAGTTACAAGTTGAACCCACACACAAATAGGCATGATACAACTAAAGAATTAAAACTGCAGGCCACTGCAGTCAGGGAACCATTTGACAATATAGGAAAGGAGATAACCATAGACTTATTTCTGCATGGTTTGGGTGTCTGTAATAATGGGAGATGACTCTCTGGGTAGTACTCACCCCACAGTTGCTCTCCTCCTTCTCAAGCCACAGTGGTTAACACCACCTCACCAATAGTGCAGCACAAAGAGAAGCCAGGCCTGGCATTCACAGGTAGCTGTGAAAAGCTGGCCCTAAAAGGCAGCCTCGCTAAATCCCCAGCATCTACTTGAATCTGGGCAGCAGCCACAGAAACAGAAGAAGCTGTAGAGGTTGCCGGCACTGGGTTTTGGTGTCTGGACATGGAAGAATTGCAGGCCAGATGGGGATCCACAAATGCATCCATGAGGCTCTGGTCCTGAAACATGGATGTGAGGACTCGAGGACGGCTGGTGAGGGACAGTAAGTGGCTCAAACTGAGAAAATATAAAACACAGCAGCAATAGAGACCAGAGTCAGATCCAGGACAAGGCCTGTCCCTCAGCCACCTGGCTGAAGACATTACCATGACCTCAAGGAGGTAACTGATGATTCACACAGAACCACACTGTGAACTCTTCACCGTGGTTTATATGCTCACAGTTCAGGCAATTGCCTAGAAAGCTACATATTGTTCACACCCCTATGAATCACATTCCTCCTTGTTTGTCTTTGTGAAGTCATTGTAAAGTTCTGAATGGAAGAATTCTTCCAGGGATTGCCAAGGAGTGACACTGTAGCTGGGTGGGTTCGGCTCTCACTTTGCTCAGGACGTGGATGTCCAGTGGGGACAGATCAGGAAAATAGTCCCATACTAAATGGGGCCTGGACAAGGCCCATGCATGCTTGGATATGCCCTCCTGAACACAAGGCACAAGACACAACACAGGAGGACCTGTCATCTTGTGTCTCTTACAGCCAGGGACTGAAGGTACAGGGCAGTAGGAGAAAACAGAGTTTCGCACACAAACACCCAAAGGACATCAAAGAAGCGTGGCTTCCAAGAGCTAGGAAGAACTAGATTCTTAGGGACCTATCCTGAGGGACTGACACTGCCCCTGCCAGGCATTCACCTTCAGTGTGACTCAGAGCCAAGAAAACACAGGCATGGGATGAGCCACGGAAAACAAATTCCTGCTGAGAAGCAAAGAGAGTGGCATCAACAAGTGGCAGCATGTGAGTGACGTAAGCAAGCAAATGCTCACACAGGGACGGCTGGGTGTGCAGGGCCATCACAGCGCCCTCTACCCCCCACCACCTGAACACCACGAGGCAAACCGGACTCCTGGTTTCTGCCCTCAACATGCTTACATTTGAGAGAGGCCACAGGACCTGTGAGTACAGAGTCACGGTGAACTGTACACAACCTGCAGTCAGGAGACCTGAGTTCTTGCCCTGGTCTGTTGCTTTGGGGCCCTGAAGCACATCACGAAGTATTCCAGGCTCCAGTTTGCTCATCTGTCTAGAGTGAACCCCTCATACCTCCTAAGTGCTGTGAGTCCCCATCTCTCAGACTGGCTACTCTCCAAGGGCCTGCCGGGTCCCACACGCATGCTCTTGAGAGTCACATAGATATCAAAGCTCAGAGTTAGCTCCTGGGAGTGGGAGCAAAGCTTCTGAGCCCCCACCCCCTCTTGTCAGCACGCATCTCAAGCCACATGCCCCCAATAGCCCAAACCTGACACATTTTTGACAGTTCCTAAGTACACGGATTTCCAGCCCTGGAAATGTTTGTTTTAACTTAACAGGAGAAAAGAATTTGGATTCTTTTTAAAATATATACAAAGGGAATACATTTGTATATTTTCAGATACAAACTGGATGAGGAGCAAGGCTAAAGACTGTTCTTTTCCCTTAGCTCATGTAAGTGCTATTCCTCATGGTGAATTCTCCAAAGACTGCAAGTGGCAGAGATCTTTGATCTCCCTTCTAGCCTCTCTCGATGTGATAGCCTGGACCTGGGTGGCTCTCACACCACCTTCAGGACCTCAGCACTCCAATGACCATATCCTGCCATCATCACCCCCATGGGGGTACAGGGCCCCTGCCCCACTGCCCACCTCTCTACCTGTGCCCACGTCTCCACCTATCCACCCCCTATCATGTTGACAGGTAAAATACAGGACTCCCAGTGAAATGCAAGCGTCAGATGGAGAACAAATCATATTTTTATATAACATGTGCCTTCCCAGACAGCACAACTGACGCAGGCCCCTTCCACGGATAGAAAAGTCCTCCTCTCTTCCTAAGTTTGTGCTCATAAAATCTCATCCCAGTGGCCTTTCTGTCCTCTGGCTTCAGTGAAACCTGCCACTGACCCTCTCTCAGGGTGAGGTGTGAAGGCCCTGGCTTCCAAGGCCAATAGGCACGTAGGTAGTCATCCCATTCAGATACCAACAGTTCTTAGTCAAAACAACTGCCTACAGCTGTAGTCAAAAACACGTCTAAGCAGGACTACAAGCCCCAATGCGGAAGGGTCTGGGGAGAAGGAGAAACGAGAAACAGATATTACCACAAAAACCTCCCAGGGAAATCTCACTACAAAAAAAGAGGTTGTTGCCTGGTGAAGGCTGGCAATGGGCCATGAAAACCTAGTTCTGATTTCTAGATGCAAGAGACAAGCCCAGCATGTCACCCAGCCTGGATCCCACAGAGGTCACGTGGACCAGACAGTACCTGCAGATCTTTGACCTGCATAGGCGGGCAGCTGGAGTGGAAGGTCCACAAGGGTAGGAATGGTGCCTTTTGTTTTCCTCTTCCCTGTGGACTAGTCCACCTAGTCCAGGACCTAGCCTCAGAATGAGCCTCCGATGAGCTTATGAAAAGTGAATGAATGAATGAATGAATGAATACCTACATTCCCTGATATGTCCCAGAAAGTGTCAAGAGCTTTGTAGTGCAAAAGGCTCTGAACAACTCAAATAAGAAACACAAACACATCCAGTGAAAGGATGGGCCTGGATGACCTGTAAGGTCATTGGCAATGTGGTGAGCCCTTGAGCCTGTCATACACAGTCAAATAACTTCACTGAAAGGGTTTTAAGCACTTCTTCCAGAACCCTAGCTCAGCATCTATGGTTGAAGCCACCATGCCCAGTCACAGTGATAACCCCAGAAGGGAAGGGTGCAGAGAGACCAAGAAACAAGAACGTGGAGGGGACAATAAGGAACAAATGACGGGGAGAGAGGGGATGAGTGGGTAGGAATCCAAAGAAGGGTACAGGAAAAATAATTCAAGATGCAGCATTGCTGTCCAGGATGCACACACTCACACACACGCAGACAAAGATTCCCCCTTCCAGATCCACACTGCGTGCCTCCCGCCAGCCCCACCCCATCATCCTGTGACAGTGCTTCTTTGTGGAATAGAACAATAGGTACATTATGCCAACCTATAATTATCCTAGGAGAAGTGATAGCGAAGTCAGGGCATTATGTGAACACTGGAATACTGGATACCACCCCACCGAGAGCAAACAACAACAAAAACAACAACAATCCACAAAATCTCTAATGCAGATAAAGACTGAAAGCTGCCTAAGCCACTACCCTTTCGCATTTATGTGAGGGTGGGATTTTTTTCTTTTCACGTGATTATTGAAGCACAAGGCCTTCTTTCATTGGAATTGATAGAGCACTGGGGGAAGGGGCTGACAAGTTGGGGGGGTTTTCTGGGGTTTTGTGGTTTTTCCAGTAAGGAGGCAGAAAGTAGAGGATGTCGTGGGCAAGAGACAGTGCCACTGTTGGGTATGACACATAGGAAGCCCTTTAAGGTAGTTGAATCTGATTCTACTGAGTGAAACCATTCCATTAATAAAGAGATTCCTTCTCACTACTCCAGTGAAATTACTTTCCAGGGATGTTGGTATAAAATAGGCAGAACCCTGGGAGGTGTCATGGAAGATAGGGACAAGAAATCAGAATATCTGAATTCTCATATCACGGTCACTAACTAACAGTTTTCTTGATTTATTCAAGAGATACATGTTCCCTATCTGCCGCATGCTAGGCATCAAGCGAGCAACGGAAGGAAAAAACAAGGCAGTAGTCACTTTCCTCTCGGAGCTTCAGCTTCCTCCTGTGTAAAATGAGGGAGTTCCACAGCCCTGGACACACAAACACACACACACTCACACACACACACACACATATACACACACACACACACACACACACACACACTCTCTCTCTCTCTCTCTCTCTCTCTCTCTCTCTCTCTCCTAAATACAAGGCACAGCCCCAGCCTCCCATGGGACCTGCCTATACAGGCCATGACTGAGAAAGGGGGAAGCCTGTGGCTTCTAAAACTGCATGGAAAGCTGGGCACAGAGGCTCATGCCTGTAATCCCAGCACTTTGGGAGGCCAAGGTGGGTGGATCAACTGAAGTCAAGAGTTCAAGACCAGCCTGGCCAACATAGTGAAACCCCCTCTCTACTAAAAATACAAAATTAGCTGGGAGTGGTGGCGCATGCCTGTAATCAGAGCTACTAGGGAGGCTGAGGCAGAAGAATCACTTGAACCTGGGAGGCAGAGGTTGCAGTGAGCTGAAATCACGCCATTGCACTCCAGCCTGGGCAACAAGAGCAAAACTCCATCTCAAAAAAAAAAAAAAAAAGACTGTATGGAAGTCCAAGCCCCGCCCAGGGCAAATGGAACAGTCACAGCATGCCATGCACACACAGGGTCATAGCAAGAGTGTGGACAAGTATGGTGGCTCATGCCAGTAATCCCAGTACTTTGGGGGGCCGAGGCAGGCAGATCACTTGAGGTCAGAAGTTCGAGACCAGCCTGGCCAACACAGCGAAAACCTGTCTCTACTAAAAATACAAAATTTAGCTGGGCATTGTGGTGGGTGCCTGTAATCCCAGCTACTCGGGAGGCTGAGGAAGGAGAATTGCTTGAACCTGGGAGGTGGATGTTGCAGTGAGCCGAGATCACGCCATTGCACTCCAGCCTGGGCAACAGAGCTATACTCCATCTAAAAATATATACATATACATATATATACAGCAAAGATATGAAAAACAGGATTGGCGCTACCTAGCACATCTCTAGTTTCTAAGGGAAACATCTCTCCTCTCTAATGTGGACCCTCGTCTTGAATTGTGCTCCCATGGGCTCCGTCTCTTCTGGGATCCAGTCAGGGCTCCTTCCTTCGTGCTCAGGTACCTTCAGCGTTGACACTCCTCAGCCTCCTTTCCCTTTGAGGGTCTTCAAGACAATTCCTTTAAATCGTCAAAGGGCCTACCTAGCAATGACCTAACTTCATTCCTTAACGTTTGCTGAAAAGTTTATCAAATACATGATCCTCCCCTCTGCCCATTCCCCTCAGCTCTTAGCCATCCTTCCTCAGGTGCTACTTTTTCATAGAGACTAATTTCTTCCTTCTTGCCAAATCCAGTGGCCACTTGTGGGTAGTACTGCGGCTCAACCAACATATGACAGTATTCTCCCTGTGTTCCTTGAAACCCTCAGAGCCTTGATTCTACTCATTCATTTAGTTCCTCCCCAAAACTTCCCTGAGCCCTGCTAGGTGGTGGGGATTTGGCAATAAAAAAGACCCCGTCCTTAACTCTCTGCTCATCTCTCCACACCCACACCTGTGGCGCCAACGCTCACCTTATGTCAGCAAAGGGCTTTCAAAGACACAAAGCACCTCCACGCTCTTTACCTCTTGTAATAACAAAATTCAATTCTGCAAACCTTGCAAAAACACTCTATATCATAGTCCTATTTTTTCCCCCACTGGGCAAAAGTACCTATTCTTGCAACCAACACTATTCTGAAAACGTGGGAAATCTCCAATGGAAGTGCAGCCAAGTGCTCCTGGAATTCCTCATGCTTTTGTGTGTCCTTCCCACCGCCAGTTCTCCCCTCCCTGCCCACTCCCCCTTCGCCCTTTGCTTGTCTACCTTACAGCAGAGTTCATTTTGTGGGTCTCTTCTAAGTGGTGGGCTTCTGGAGGGCTTCCAATTGACTGATCTTTTTGTAGACTCCATATTATATTACCCAGTGCTTAAATATTGGTTGAAATGCAGCAAGATCAGGGAGTAATTCAGCACCAGTTGTTTACCTGAGCCTGGAAACCTCATCTCTGCTCCCCCCCACCATTCCTCAGGAAAGTCTGCCCATTTGAAAACTGTTCCTGGGTTTATTTCTAGCATAGCCCTAGGGAGGGCTGGCCTACCCTGCAGGGTCAAAGAGATGAGTTTTCTCTGACTTGGGCACTGCAGGGCCCCCAACCAGACCACCCTCAAACCTCAAGCAGGCCCACAGGGTAGAGATCTAGGGACCTTGAAGCAAGCATTTCACCTATTCAGGACACAAACTAAATGAGCTTCTGTCCCTTAGTAATTCTATAACTTATGCCCTTGGGCAAACTCCTTAAAATATTTGTTTCTGTTTTCCCATCAATAAAATGAGAATTGAAACACCTACTTCTTAGGATTCTTGTGAGGATTTGATGAATTAGCACTGGGGAATGTACCTAGCATGGTTTAATATGCGGCAGAGGCTCAATAAATACACGATCATTTATTATTATTACTATTATTGGCAGGTTAAAGGGCTGCAGTGATACTGGCTCCAGCATAATTCTGATACTGCCCCTTTGACTTGCCTGGTTTTGACAGAGGGCCCTTTGGCAACACCCAAAAAACCAATCAACTTTCAGTTTTTTAAAAAAAAAAAAAAATACCAGATAGGCTGGGTACAGTTCGCTCACACCTGTAATCCCACCACTTGGGGAGGCCAAGGCCACAGGATGACCAGAGGATCTCTTGAGGCCGGTTTTTAACATCCAACTCTCCAGGAAACTAATCCACTCCTGCCAGAACAAACCCAGTCTTACAAGAGTATAAATACTAGAGCTCCAAGGCACCGCCAAGAGATAAGGTCTCGCTTTGTGACCAAGACCAGCCTGGTGAACACAGCGAGACCCCATCTCTACAGCAAATTTAAAAATTAGCCAGGCACAGTGGCACACACCTCTAGTCCTAGCTTCTCAGGACACTGAGGCAGGAAGATCACTTGAGCCCTGGAGTTTGAGGCTGCAGTGAGTTATGATCACGCCACGGCATTCCAGCCTGGGCAACAGAAAACAATCTGTCTCTAAAAACAACAACAACACGTAATGTGAGAAACAAATGCCTGCCTCCCTCCCTGAGGGTCACCTCCACCCTGACCTCCGGGATGGGGAAAGATAAGCTCGGAGATGGGGTAAGGAAGAGGTGGGAGTTAGGAATGGAGTAGGGTCAGGGATGGACTGAGAACTAGGAAAAGGAAGGATCAAAGATGGACTGGAGATCTGGAAGCAGGAAGTTAGAAAAGGAGTAAGGGTCCGGGCTGGAGACCAGCAGAACTGAGGTGAAATTTAGGACCATCTGATGGATGGCGACATAATAACTTTGATTTTTCACCTCCACCTCCCACTACAGCATCCAAATGTCCTGATCTCTGAAGGAGTGGAAGCAGGGAGAGGGAAGAAGAAACCCTGAGTGGACATTTTAAAACAAGCAGGACATTTTGAGGCCAGGCGTGGTGGCTCACGTCTGTAATCCCAGCAATTTGGGAGGCCGAGGTGGGCAGATCACCTGAGGTCAGGAGTTTGAGACCAGGCTGGCCAACATGGTAAAAACCCGTCTCTACTAAAAATACAAAAATTAGCCAGGTGTGGTGGTGGACGCCTGTAATCCCAGCTACTCAGGAGGCTGAGGCAGAAGAATCGCTTGAACTGGGAGACAGAGGTTGTAGTGAGCCAAGGTCGCATCACTGCACTCCAGCCTGCTGGCCAACAGAGCAAGACTCCGTCTCAAAAAAAAAACAAGCAGGACATTTTTGAACTCAATAGTAACAGTCACTATGCTGTACAAATCCCCCGAGTCCTTGCTGCAATACTACAAGTGGGACTTACAAGCAGGATCCACAAGAAGATTCTAGTAACTAGCCCAGCACGCAGGATGTAAAGTGCCTGGTGAACTTTGCATTCCAAGGACAGGAGTTTTCCAAATTAAAATTTTAATAGTGTGTGAAAATAGTTTGCCATTTACTCTTAGGATGAGGTAGTGTTTAGAAAGTTGGCCTGGAAATCCATGCCAACGTGCTCAGGGATGCCTCCTGTTCTGGGAGGGGAAAAACCAGCTCGTTGCTTCCCTCCAGTAGCATGAAGCGGCAGGGAACCGGAAAGAGAGAGGGGTCTGAACAGCTTCTTCTACCAGGAAGCCAGCCAAAGGTCTGCAGGCATGTAAGGACATCTGTTTTCAGAAGTGATGGTTTGGATTTTGGCATTCTTAGGAGTCTAGGAGCAATCCTATTAATTTGGGTTCTAGCCCCAACCTTACTACCTACCTGCTGTGCAAACCCAGACAAGTGATTTTACCTCTCTGAGTCCCTGTTTTCTCATCTGTTCCTTCTAGACAAGATTAACCTGGCAGTGCCTTGTAGCTCTAACATTCATACTCTCACAAGACTGGATTTGTGTGGTGGCTCTGCCTGTAATCCCAGCACTTTGGGAGGCAGAGGCTGGCAGATCATTTGAGGTCAGGAGTTCAAGACCAGCCTGGCCAACATGTTGAAACCCTGTCTCTATTAAAAATACAAAAATTAGCTGGGTGTGGTGGCAGACACCTGTAACCTCAGCTACTCGGGAGGCTGAGGCAGAATTTCTGGAACCTGGGAGGCGGGGGTTGCAGTGAGCCAAGATCACGCCATTGCACTCCAGCCTGGGCAACAACAGCGAGACTCTGTCTCAAAAAA
>NW_016107369.1:6354349-6371844 GCF_001604975.1 Cebus imitator | reverse complement strand
AAAAAAAAAAAAAAAAAAAAGACTGGATTTGTTCTCACAGGAATGAATTAGTTCCCTGAAGAGTTGGTTGTTAAAACACGAGGGTGCCCTTGGGTTTACCCTTTTCACAAGTGTCCATTTTCCCTTTGACCTTCCCCGCCATGTTGTGATACAGAAGGAAAGCCCTCACCAGAGGCCAGGGCCATGCACTTGAACTTCTCAGCCTGCAGAACCATAAGCTAAATAAACCTTTTTCCTTTATAAATGACCCAGTTCCTGGTATTCCGTTACAGCAATACAGACAGACACTCGCGCATCGTCACCACACAGGGCTCAGGCTGCCTTGCCCTGACCACTGCCTGCCGAAACCAGGCATGGTCCCTCCATCTAGGACCTGGGGGAACATGGCACCAGGAAAGGGCATGGGGATTACCAGAAAGACTGAGAAGTCGGCAGGTCAGCACGGCCACGCAAGCCACCCTCTCCCAACTCCTGTGCAGGCATGATGGCTCCCCGTCCACCGGCACTCCTGGAGCCACTGCACCAGGGAGGAAAGGAGGGTGTGGGGAGGCCTGCTCACACCTGCCCCTCCTCTCAGAACCCTGCGTGTGGCTAACAGCCAGTCCTCGGCAGCCTGGACGGAAGAGAAAGGGAAGGTGGCACTAGAGAGGAGAAGGTCCCCTGGGCAGTGGGCTCCACAGGCAGTGATTCTCAGCCCTGCCTGTCCCTGGGAGCTGGTTCCTGGGTCTCATCCCAATCTCCTATGATTCCGTAAACAGGAGACGTAGGAACCCGACTTTTCTCAGCTCTCCAGGGAATACCAATGCAAATAGCCACTCACCACCCCTTAAGCACCCTGTGGATGAAAGAGTGGAACTAAAGGTTCTAGAAGCAAGGGCTTGAGTTCCCTCATGAGCTGAATGACTCTGGGCAGTTTACATTTCCTTTTAAACCCCCAACTGCCCATCTGAAAAATGGGGATTATGAAAGTATCTGCTTCTTGGGCTTAGAGAAATACATGAGAAAAGGGATAGAAAGCACTTAGCGCTGTGCCTGCACATAGTAAGAATCTGGAATAGAAGATCCCCTCTTACTATTCAGGGGTGACTTGTAGAAATGCCTTCTTCCATAGCAATCCCTTACTAAACTGGAGCATTTTTGGGGGAAGATGGGAATGACGGCAATGAAGCCTCAGATACAGAGGGCGGCGGTGGAGTGCCGAGATACCTCCGTGCCATCCCATGACATCCCAACACTGTGATCCAGCAACTCACCAGCCCCCATCCCTCCAACTCAGAACATGCTCGTTGATGTGCCTGCACCCAGGCTACATGGGGGACACACCTACAATGGAGGTTCCCCTGTCAGAGATATGCACTACAAAGGCCTGTGGTCCAGGACGAAGTGGAAGGAGGCGAGGGGAGGAGAATGTGAATTACCTTCATGCCAGGGGTTGTTCTATATCATACTTCAGCAGCCGTGTACCGAGTTCCAGGCTGCAGAGGAAGGTGGGCCATGTGTGTGTGGGGTTAGTGGCTTGAAGGAAAAGGGGGGCATGAAAAAGTAGGGGGTGAAGAGTTGGAACTGGTACTGATGTTGGGTCTCACACACAGATGGCATGACTCTACCTCACAGGAGCTACTCAGAAAGGGAAAAGAAAAACTAAGAAACAAAGATCTGCCCCCAAATCCAACAATGGGAGTAGAAAATAGGGCCCCTCACCCAGCAAGCACCCACATCATGTTTCATCAGAAGAACCCTCTCTTCTTTGCCAGGCCTCGCATACTGCCTTGACCTTCCCGACCTGGAGCTGGGCGCTGGGCTCAGAAGACCCCCAACCGTCATTGCTGGAAACAGAACCATTGCAGATAGGGTTGGTTAAGATGAAGTCATACTGGAGTAGAGTGAACCCTATCTAACAGGCCTACCGTGTTAGTCTGTGTGCGTTACCGTAAAGAATACCAAAGACCTGGTAATTTGTAAAGAAAAGAGGTATATTTGGCTCACAGTTCTGCGGGCTGTACAGGAAGCATGGTGCCGGCGTCTGCTTCTGGTGAGGCCTCAGGAAGCTACAATCATGGTGGAAGGTGAAGAGGAGAGTAGATGTGTCACATGGTGACAGCAAGAGCAAGAGAACAAGGGTGGGAAGTCCCAGACTTTCAAACAACCAGGTCTGTGTGAACTAACCGAATGAGAACTCACTCATCACCAAGGGGATGGTGCCAGGCCATTCATAAGAGATCCACCCTCACGGGCTAATGATCTCCCACCAGGCCTCACCTCCAACACCGGGAGTCACATTTCAACATGAGCTTTGCAGGGGACAAACATTCAAATCATATCAAGTAGTGTCCTTATAAAAAAGGGAAATTTGCCCCATGAAGGAAGAGATTGGGGTGATACATCTATAAAGCAAGGAATGCCAAACATAAGACTGGCAGCCAAGCCCCAGAAGCCAGCAGAGAGGCCTGGAGCAGATTCTCCCTTGCAGCCCTCAGAAGGAACCAACCTTGTCAACACCTTGACCTTGGACTTTTGGCCTCCAGGCTAGGACAAAACAAATTTCTGTTAAGTTACCCAGTCTGTGGCCCTCACAGCCACGCTAACAAACTAATACACCCAGAACCTGCTATCCTTCACCACACTGATCACCAATGAGGCAAGTTGGGAATTTCCAAAAAGGCTCCACATTTACTTTTCTACCCAATGAACCAGACATGATGAAGGAATTCAAATGTAAACAGGACATAGGCCCCGCCCTCCAGAGCTCCGAGGCATACAAATGCTTGTCACTTTTCACTTTGCAGAACACTTTCACACGTGTTGTCTCTTGTGGATCCCCCTATCTCACATTGAGATGGGAAGGGCATCCCATTGAGATGCGAAGGCCAGGCTGTAGGTTATTCCCCTTGTGCAGATGAGAAGACTGAGTTTCGGAGAGTTGGTGACTTGCTCCAGGACACCCGGCCCTGGCGTGGCAGAAAGGGAGCTGCGGTAAAGTCTTGAGTGCAAGACCACGTGAGTGTGGCTGTTTTCTTTCAGCCTGTCTTGCTGCCTCTCTGGCCGTCCTGGAACCTCTTGCCTCCTGCAAGCAGAAGCCCCAGCGCTGAGGTCTCTTGTGTCTAAGATCTGCCCAAGTGAGCTCCAAGAGGCAAGGAGGGAGGCCAGCCATGTTAAAGACCAAGTTAAAAACCAAGGTGGCCGTGGCACCATGAGATCCCGGTGCAGTCCCTGCTTCTCTCACAGTCCCTTACCCTGCGACTGCTCCCACCAGCCCCCCTTACCTTTTTCCTATCCCCACCCCAGGCTCCCAGCCTCTCCCATCCCACAGGCAGAGCAGGTTCCTGGTAACTGCATTGCCCAGTGTTGTCAAAATAGTGAGGAGCTGGAAAGAATTCCAGAATGAAATCCATGTGCCTCTGCAGCCTCCCCGCTGACTGCCACTGTGGCAGCTAAACCCGCTAATGTGCTAAGCATTTTCTGGCAGGGCCAGGAGGCAGGGCTGGTATTTTGGGAGCTGGGAGGGGCTTGGAGGCTACATCCTTGGCCAGTCTGGGAAGGAGATGGAGGCAGAGAGGCAAAAAGAACTGACCCAGAACACTTCCCATGACGTCACCGACAGCCACCTGAGCTGCACCTCAGGCTTCCTGAAGTGCTGCGGGTGGGCGCAGACTGCTCTGGACCTAGCAGGCAGGGCTCAGAAGGGCACGGAGGCCTCGAGGCCAGGCCTGGGGGGAGAGGGCGCTCTAGAATGCCGCTTGTCGTGGATACTTTTTCTGCTGACGCAGAGCAGTATGCAATGCATCCGGGAGGCTGGGCAGCCCAGAGCTGGCCCGAGCTCTGTTTGCCTGAGTTGGCAGCGGCAGGGCCCATGGTGACCAAACAAAGGATGGGAAGCCAAATGCCCAAGAGGCCGGTGGGCGCGGCTCCCTGAGAGGGCTCTGAGGATCCAGGCACTGGTGAGGAAGGGCTGGGGGACCATGGGGATAGGAATGGGGTCGGGGCGGTGGGAACTGGCAGGCAGGGTGCCCTCTGGTTTCCCAGACATGACGCATCTCCTCTGGGCACCAGCCTCTCCACACTGTCCTCGCTTTTCAGGGGCTCCTTTGAAAATGCTTCGGCCTATGAGACTAGGAAAGGGGGCAAACCCCCAAATCTGAGATCCAAGCAAGGTCCCGGCATTCCTTGGTCCCTGATGGGTTCAGCTCCACACTTCTGGGAGAAACCAGAGGGTTCTGAGAGAGTCAGGTGAAGGGCTGGGGCTGGGGAAACAAAACACAGGATGGGGCTGGGGAAGAATTCCTCCCGGGAGCCGCGTGGTGGCAGGGAGCGCCATGGCGGCAAGGCTGTGCGGCTCAGGTGAGGGGACACGGCGTCTCGTTCTGGGAAAGCCCTGACAGGAGTCAATCTGGAGGAAAAGAATCCCAACTGATAGAAACTGCTGAGCCCCTGCAGCTTTTAAAGCCCCTCTAGCAAAAGGATCTGTGAAAGCTTTGCAAACCCTGACCACGCAGCCCGTCAGCCACTTCCCCGCCCACAGCAACAAACCCCTCACAAATATCTCATCCTGGCCTCCTCCCAGCACCCATTCCTCTTGGGTCTGTGTGCCCACCTTCCTCAGAAATGACATTTTGTCAGAGCAGTGGGAGACAGTGTGGCAGGGGCCAGAGGAAGCCAGGAGGCTGAACGCAACCAGGCTCTCTACCTGCTAGCGGCTGACCCCAGGCAAGGCACTTAACCTTTATGAGTCTCATTTTTTAATCTGCAAAAATGCAAATAATGAAGCTGCTTTTGCAGAGTTGGTGAGAGAGCTAAATGAGATGATGGATGCTGGGTCTCAAGCACAGAGACGAGGGGCTCCATGAGGGCTGGTCCCCCTCCTTCCCACCTTCCTCTCCAGGGCCCTCGGGTACCATAAGCAATGTGGGAAGGACGCAGAACAATGGGAGTTTAATTCAGAGGTTGAGGAGGCAAAGGCATACTTTAATAGAATTCTCTCTCACCCAGCACACTGTTTCCTGCCCACCCCACCCACCTTTCTCCATGTCCACCAGCTGATAGTCTCTCAGCTAGTAGACTTTTTCTTTTCTAGCAGGGCCGCTTTGTTTTAAAACTCCAGGTGGGTACCATCCATGTTTCAGCCAATGTGGCCCTGGATGACTCAATAGACTGTCATTTGAATGGTGCCTCCAGACTGAGGCAATGGTGCAGCCCTCCTACAGCTCTTCCTGGGTGTCCCTCCATCATGAAGAAGATTCTGAGGCTTCCCATGCCTTCTCCCTTCTTTGAAAGCCCATAACAGTTCATGTGTACTTCTCTTATAAGCTCACCAAACTCTGCCTTTATTGTACTTGGGGTGTGTGTGTGTGTGTGTGTGTGTGTGTGTGTGTGTGTGTAGAGATTGCAGCAGGGATTAGATCTTACTTTTCTGTTCTCTACAGTACCTAGTGCAATGCTAATGCATTTTATGAGGCCAGAATAACCCTGATACCAAAACCAGTTAAAGGCATTACCAAAAAGAACTTTTAAAATTTTTAATTCTTAACCCTTACCTCACATCCTGGATAAAAATCAACTTGAACTGGGTGCAGTGGCTCACACCTGCAATCCCAGCACTTTGGGAAGCCAAAGCAGGTGAATCACTTGACACCGGGAGTTTGACACCAGCCTGGCCAACATGGTGAAACCCATCTCTACTAAAAATATAAAAATTAGCCAGACATGATGGCAGGTGCCTGTAATCCCAGCTACTGGGGTTGCTCAGGAGAATCGCCTGAACCCAGAAGGCAGAGGTTGCAGTGAGCCGAGATCACATCATTGCACTCTAGCCTGGGTGACACAGTGAGACTCTGTCTCAAAAAAAAAATTAACTCAAAATGGCAGCTAAATAGAAGACTAAAACTATCAAACCTCAGGAAGAAAAATTTTCTAACCTTGGGTTAAGCAAAAATTTTCTTAAATAGGACACAAAATGCATGGGTTGTAAAAGAAAAAAAATGATATATTGGACATCATCAACATTTGAAATGTCTACTTTTTGAAAGGCATTAATATGAAAATGAAAACACAAGCTATAGGCTGAGAGAAAATATTTGCAAAACATATATCTAATAAAGGATGTTTAGTCAGAATATATAAAGAACTCCTAAAACTCAATAAGAAGAAGACAAATGACTCCATTTTTTTAAAGGGCAAAAGAACTCAACAGACATTTCACAAAAGAAGAGATACAGATGGCCAAAAACCATGTGAAAAAAAAAAAAAAAGTTTTGACATTATTAACCATCAGGGAAATGCAATTAAAATCACAATGAGATACTGTTAAACATCTATTATAATAGCTAAAATTGAAAAGGCTGACAATGCCAAGCCCTGGCAAGGATACAGAATAACTATGACTCTTACACCGTGCTGGTGGGAATGCTAAATAGTACAGCCGCTTTGGAAAGCAGTTTGGCAATTTCTTATAAAGTTAAATATACAATTATATTTTCATTTCTCCCAGAGATTTGCCCAAAAGAAATAAAAACATATGTCTACACAAAGACCTATATATAGGAATATTCCTAGCAGCCTTTCGCGTAATGGCCAAAACTTGAGAACAACCCAAGTGTTCATCAGCTGGTAAACGAATAAGCAAGTCATGATGCAGCCACACGGTAGAATGCACCCATGCATGCAGTAATGTGGATAAGTCTTAAATGCGTGGTATCTGTTCCAATTGCTTCTTTAACAAATTACCACAAACTCAGTAACTTAAAACAACACAAATTTATTGTCTAACAGTCTGGAGATCAGAATGTCCAAAATCATTCTCACTGGGCCAACATCAAGGTCAGTTTCCTCATCTTTTTCAGCTCCTAGAGTCCACCTACATTCCTTGGCCTGTGGCCCCTTCCTCCAAAGCTACTTATGTTGCATCTTCCAGTCTGTCTCTCTCTTAACCTCTGCTTAAGGGAAAGGGAATTTATCAAGGCACAGAGCCATAGCAAGTTTGGGAAATGTATAAGTAGTTCCATATTTCCAGGGTGTGTAATGTAACATTTCAAAGACAAAGAAACTGAGATTTAGAAAGATCAAGTCTCTTACCCGAGGTCCAGGACATGGTGAAAATCATGTTCAACCCTAAGGCCTATGAATCCAAATCCAGAGTTCATGTGAGCCCTCAGACTTCCCCACCTTGACCTTGGATAGGCATCTTCGCTGTGTCTCAGACCCTTGTATGCCCACCCCAGTCCAAGGGAGAATGCCCCTGTACACTGTGCCACCAGCTAAGCCTGTGGAGCCAAGCAAAACCCTGGGCCTCCCCATCTCCCCACCCTGGAACCAGCGGATTCCCAGCTCCAGCAGGATGACATTATAACCTTAATAAAATTGACATTTTCTGCCCAGCGCAGTAGCTCACGCCTATAATCCCAGCACTTTGGGAGGCTGAGACGGGTGGATCACCTGAGGTCAGGAGATCGAGACCAGCCTGACCAACATGGAGAAACCCCATCTCTACTAAAAATAGAAAATTAGCCGGGCATGGTAGCACATGCCTGTAATCCCAGCTACTCGGGAGGCTGAGGCAGGAGAATCACTTTAACCTGGGAGGTCAGAATTTTGAGATCAGCCTGGCCAACACAGTGAAATCCCGTCTCTACTAAAAATACAAAACTTAGCCGGGCGTGGTGCATGCCTGTAATCCCAGCTACTCAGGAGGCTGAGGCAGGAGAATCACATTAATCCGGGAGGTGGAGGTTGCAGTAAGTCAAGATCATACCACTGCACTCCAGCCTGAGTGACAGAGCTAGACTCTGTCTCAAAAAAAAAAGAAAAAAAAAAGGTGGACATTTGCATTCTGTTTTATACTCATCAGCATTCTTACACTTAGGTTATTTTATCTGGTCTTCTATAGCGTATGAGTCTAATGATGCAGATATTCTCCACGTCATATTCTCCAACCCTCAGAAAGCTGAGGTACTTTCTTACACAGCAAGTGGGTAGAAGCCAAGATCAGAATCTAAACCCCAACACACCCCCTGACACCACAAGAGCCTACTGACCCAGAACAGAACTCAGGTAAACCCCCCACCAAGGGGGGCTTCCCCTCCCTCATCTGTAGGATGGAACACAGGGTAATACCTGCCCTGCCTATCCCACCAGCCATAAATGAAAGAAAAGACGAAGTAGTATGTAAAAGCACTTTGGAAATGTTAAAATGCTACGCAAATTATAAGGAACTGTTCTGATTATACCCTCAAGAAATGTCACAAATTTTCTCGAAAAGTGAATAATTGTCATTACTTTTCAACTTCATCCCCTTGAAAAGCCAGTTTCTCTTCCTGTCATCTTTATTTCTGGTTAAAGCAGAGACTTTCTACGCAACATTCCAACTTCTCAAAATCAATCTTTAATTCCTCCTTCCAGCTTCACCCTTTCTGAATCAAGAACAGGCAATTCTCTACCCCACCCACCATTCCATCGTCAGTTTCTCTTGCAATCTGTCCTCCTTGAAAGTTAGAAGTCGCCAGCAACCACTTTCAGTCCTCATCCCTCCCTCAGAGCAAACCTATATGATGCAAAAGCACCTCTCCACTCACCTCTGTCAGAGGCTCACAGCCCCCATGGGACAGGGTGCAGAGGTCCTCCACGGGCTGCCCCAGTGAAGCTCTCCAGCTTGTCTCCCAAGACTCACTAACCCAGGTAAGCCTAAGGGGCCCCATTTCCCAAAACTCAACTCTCTTCCCACTTTTATGTCCCCGCTATATCTGGAACTCCCTTTCCCACTATTTAATTAGCTATAGGGGTAGGAGGTATCAAACTAGACCCTCAACTCTTACATCAACCTCAGTATATTCCAAGTGAATCAAAGAATTGTGGCTAATGGCTGGGCATGATGGCTTATGCCTATAATCCCAGCACTTTGTCGGCGGGGGTGGGGGGGGGGGGGGGGGGGGGGGGGGGGGGGGGGGGTGGGTCACCTGAGGTCAGGAGTTTGAAACCAGCCTGGGTACCATGGTGAAACCCCATCACTACTAGAAAAAAAAAAAAAATTAGCTGGGCATAGTAGCACAAGCCTATAGTCTCAGTTACTCAGGAGGCCAAGGCAGGAGAATCACTTGAACCCACCCAGCAGACGGAAGTTGCAGTGAAGCAAGATTGCACCAATGCACTCCAGCCTAGGCGACACTGCAAGACTCCACCAAACACACACACACACACACACACACACAAAGAATTGAGGTTAAAAAAAGTCCAGATTATGTAGGTGAATATCTATCTGATAGCTGAATGGGGTTGGAATTTCTAAGCTACACAGCAATGGAATAAATCAGAGGAGAATAAAATGAATACTAGTTAACATTTACCTATTTTCACTTCTTTTGCCTGGATATCCATATTTTTAAAGTCAATAAACACACACTTTACCTCATGTTGTACACAAAAAAATAACAAAATGGATCATAGAATGAAAGAAAAGCTAAAATGAGTAAAAAAAAAAAAAAAAATTCCAGAAGAAGGCCAAGTGTGGTGGCCTGGAATCCCAGCAGTTTGGGAGGCCCAGGTAGGCAGATCACTTGGGGCCCGGAGCTTGAAAGCAGCTTGGCCAACAGGCTGGGATTCAATAGGTGAAACCCCTATTAAAAATATAAAAATTAGCCAGGCGTGGTGGCACACACCTGTAATCCTAGCTATTCAGGTGACTAAGGCACAAGAATCCCTTGAACCCGGGAGGCAAAGGTTGCAGTGAGCAGAGATTGAGTCACTACACTCCAGCCTGGGCAACAGAGTGAGATTCTGCCTCAAAAAAAAAAAACTTCTGAAGAAAACATGGGAAAAATCTTCATAACCTTAATGCAGGCAAAGATTCTTAGGACACAAATAACAGGACTCACAAAAGGAAAAAAATAACTCAGATTTCAAAATTTTAAATTTCTGCCCTTCAAAAGACATTGTTATGCTGGATGCAGTGGCTTATACCTGTAATCCCAGCGCATGGGGAGACCACGGTGGGAGGATCATTGAGACCAGGAATTCCAGACCAGCCTGGGCAACATAGAGACCCCATCTCTACAAAAAAAGTTTAAAAATTAACCAGGTGTGGTGGCTCACACCTGCAGTCCCAGCTATGCAGGACGCTGAGGTGAGAGAACCACTTGAGCTCACAAGTTCGAGTTACAGTGAGCTTTGATCATGGCATTGCACCCCAGTGTGGGCAACAAAGACATTGTCTCTAAAAAGATGAAAATTTAAAATACATTGGTCAAGATAAGGTATAAGGTTGCACAACAATGAAAGTATAATTAATACCACTAAATACTTAATGTGATTAAAAAGGCATTTTTTATGTTACTTATATTTTACTACAATTTTTTTTGAAAGATGCTCTTAAGAGGATCAACAGACAAGCTACAGATTGGGAGAAAAGATTAATAGTACATATATATAGGGATATGTATATACACAGTACATACATAGCACATACATGTACATACATATACGACAAAGGATCTATATCCAGAATATATCAAGAACTCTGGCAATTTAGTAATCAGGCAAACAACACACAAAAGATTTGAACAGGCCCTGCACAAAAGACAGCCAATAAGCACATGAAAATATGCTCAGCATCAGTAGTCATCAGGGAAATGCAAACTAAAACTACAGTGAGCTGCGCTACCGTTCACATCCACTAAAATGGCTAAAAATTCACAAGACTGATGATGTCAACTGCTGGTGAGAATGTATAGCAGCCAAAAGCACAGCTACTGCTGATGGGAATGTACAATGGTGCAACCACTTTGGAAAACAGTATGGTAGCTGCTTATTCTAAAAACATGCACTTAACCATATGACTGAGAAGTTTCACTACTAAGTATTTATCCAAAAGAAATGGGGAAAAAAGGTATGTCAAAAAAGAGACACACAGATGATCATGGCAACCTGATTCATAACAGCCAAAAACTGAAAACAACCCAAATGTCCATCAACTGGTGAATGATTACAATATTTTGGGATATTCATAGAATGGAAAACTCAGCAATAAAAAGAAGATGTTACTGCATTGATATTGGGACTAAAAATTAGCTACTAATATACACGACAATATGGATAAGACCTTTTTTTTTTTAAGTCTGAGTGGAATAAGCTAGATTCGAAAGAGTAGGTAGCGGTCAGGCACGGTGGCTCACGTCTGTAATCCCAGCACTTTGGAAGACTGAGGCGAGCAGATTGCTTGAGCCAGGAGTTCAAGACCAGCCTGGGCAATATGGCAAAACCCCATCTCTACTAAAAATGCAAAAAATTAGCCAGGTGTGGTGACATGTACCTGTGGTGTCAGCTACTAGAGATACTGAGGTGGGAGGATTGCTTGAGCCCAGGAGGCGAAGGTTGCAGTGAGCTGAGATCACACCACTACACTCCAACCTGGGCAACAAAGAGAGAACTAATCTTATAAAAAAAAAAAAAGAGTAGATGGTATATGATTGTATTTATATGAACTCTTAGAACCAGTAAAATTAATCTATAGTGACAGAGAGGGGGTAATGACAAAGAGGCACTAAGGAACTTTTGGGGATAATAATAATATTCTGCTGTGATTACATGGGCATACACATCTGTAAAAATTCACAGAACTATATACTTCAAATGAGTGTATTTTATTGAATGTAAATTATACCATAGTTTAAAAGGAACTTTTTAAAAGTAGAGATGCAAACTGGTGAAAATATTTGCCACATGTATGACAAATTCATATTCTTAATATATAAAGTATCATGCAAATTGATATAAAAAGCATTAAGATCTCAATAGGTAAATGGCCATAGGACACAGAAAAGCCACAAAAGAGGAAATAAGAATATCTAATAAACAGGCTAAAATTAAAACAACGAAATGCCATATTTCACAGACCAAATGAGCACATTTCATACGCCAAATGAGTTTCATTTTTGTTTTTTGCTTTAATGATATTTTTCTTTTGTCTTTGCTTTAATGATAATGCTAGTATTGTAGGACGAGATGAGCACTCTGCTGGTAAAAATATAAACTGATACATTTCTAGAACACAATTTAGCAGGAATATTATTATATAAGCTTTAGCAGGAGGGTTAAAGTTAAGGCCCTGTTGAAAATGAGTCTTTAACATCGGGGAAAATCCACACCAAGACAATGGATTATTCAGCAAGGCTAGTTTTACTTCCTGCAGGAAGGGTGCAACTCAGCAGCAGTCATGCCAAAAGAGCACACCTGAACAGAGGAGACAGGGACATTTATAACTTTCATAACCTGATGCAATCACCCTACTGCTGGGTCCAGTTTCCATTGACCAGAACAGGACCTCACATTCTATGCTCTTGATCCGATTGGCTAAAAACTTGAAAATTTTCTAAAGAAGTAAAGGCAGAGAAGAACAAAAGAAAAGATGAAGTAACTTGAGGAATGCTTAGAAAAGCGATAACATTTCCAAATAAGGCAGGGGAATAAGCTTTGACTTAAGACTTGCCTGGGCTTGTCCAGGCATGTCAGGGCAAACATCTAGGTTAAAGGGTAAGAACTAAGTACACGGGATGCACTTATTTCTTTATTATGACTAACAGCGACTTTAAGATTATTAGCAAAAGCTTTAAAGTAAATTAACCTTTGAAGAAACTAGTATTTATTCGTAATGAACTAAGAGGAAAGCTTTGAAGAGGAACCTTTTATTTATTCTTATTTGCTACAGATCCCAGCACAAAAATTAGCTGGGCATGGTGGCGCACACCTGTAGTCCTAGCTACTTGGGAAGCTGAGGCAAAAGAATTGCTGGAACCTGGGAGGCAGAGGTTGCAGTGAGCCAAGATCACACTGCTGCACTCCAGCCTGAGCAACGGAGTGAGAACCCATCTCAAAAAAATAAAAAGGCCCAAAACCTTAGCAATTTTCAGATTATTCGACCCACTTCTAGAAACCTATGCTAAGGAATAAACAAAGATGAACAATCAAAATTAGAGATGTATAGGCAAGAGTTTTCAGCCAGGCACTGTGGCTCATACCTATAATCCCAGCATTTTGGGAGGTCAAGGTGGGAGGATGGCTTGAGGCCAGGAGTTCAAGACCAGCCTGGACAACACAATGAAACCCCATCTCTACTAAAAATACAAAAACTAGCCAGGTGTGGTGGTGCGTATTTGTAATCCCAGCTACTTGGGAGGCTGAGGCAGGAGAATCGCTTAAACCTGGGAGGCAGAGGTTGAAGTGAGGCATGATCGCACCACTGTACTCCAGCCTGGGCAACAGAGAGAGACTCTTGTCTCAAAAAAAAAAAAAAATTAGCCAAGTGTGGTGGCATGCACGTTACTCAGGAGGCTGAGGTGGGAGGCAGAACCTAGGAGGCAGAATTTGCAGTGAGCTGAGGTCATACTACTGCACTCCAGCTTGGGCAACAGAGTGGGACTCTGTCTCAAAACAAGAAAAAAACGTCTGGGCCTGTCAGCTCAGTCCTATAATCGCAGCACTTAGCAAGGTAGAGGCAGGAGGATAGCTTGAGCCTAGGAGTTCAAGACCTGCCTGGGCAACATATCAAGATCCTATTCTCCACCAAAAAAGGGACAAGAAAGAATTTTTATTACTGACTTGTTTCTAGAAAGAAACAATCTAGGAGAAGCCACTAGGTTGAGTAAACGCTGACCTCAATATGATGAAATATCAAATATTGTCCATGGTACAAACTTAATAAATAATTCTCAAACATACTCAATATATATACTATATAAGAACCTTAGAAAGGAGTGAGATGTGTAGATGACTTATGCTCCTGAGTAAAGAAAGACATAAACAAATTGTTTCATTGCAGCAAAGATTGGAAATCATCTAAATGTTCATCAACAGAGGTGAAATTAGACTGAGTGCACTTGCCCATGCCTGTAATCCCAGAGCTGTGGGAAGCCAAGGCAAGAGGATCGCTTGAGGCCAGGAGTTCAAGACTAAACTGAATAATATGGCAAGACCTCATCTCCACAAAAAAAATTTTTTTTTAATTAGCCAGGCACTGTCGTATGCACCTGTAGTCCTAGCTACTCAGAAAGTTAAGGTCAGAGGATCACTTGAGCCAGGAGTTCAAAGCTGCAGTAAGCTATGATCACGCCGCTGCACTCCAGCCTGGGTGACAGAGTGAGATCTCGTATTGAAAAAAAGAGGTAAAATTACATAAATCATGATATGTCCATACAACTGAAATGCTACGCATCTGTTAAAAACAGGCCAGATATAATCTATGTCCCAGGCTGGGCACAGTGGTTTGTAATCCCAGCACTTTCAGAGGCCAAGGTGGGTGAATCACCTGAGGTCAGGAGTTCAAGACCAGCCTGGCCAGCATGGTGAAACCCCATCTCTATTAAAAACATAAAAAAATTAGCTGGATGTGGTGGCAAGCAACTGTAATCCCAGCTACTCGGGAGGCTGAGGTGGGAGGGGTCCTTGAACCCAGAAGGCGAAGGTTGTGATAAGCCAAGATTGCTCCACTGCACTCCAACCTGGGCAATAAGAGCAAAACTCCATGTCAAAAAATAAAATAAAATAATCTATGTCCTAGATTGTTAAATTTTTTTAAAGGAGCAGTACAGGGCACTTTGGAATGCTACTATTTTAAGGGAGAAAAAAAATAAAAAGATAGATATCTATTTATGTTCATATACTATCACCAGAAAGATACAGAAGAAAAAACAAAGTGGGTAAGTCGATATTGAAAGACTAGGGTCTGAGGATGTGAGAACAGGGGTGAGGAAGACTTAGATTTACTTTTTGCTCTCATTTACTTTCTATAGTATTTAAATTTTTTATCATATACAGGTTTTTCTTTTTCAAAAAACACCACCAAAAGCAAAAACTGATTTTTTTAGAAGGAAGGGGAGTGTTATGGATTGAGTTTTTTAGAAGGAAAGGGAGTGTTATGAGTTGAATTTTTTAGAAGGAAGGGGAGTGTTATGGATTGAGTTTTTTAGAAGGAAGGGGAGTGTTATAAGTTGAATTCTATGCCCTTTATATGTTGATGTCCCCTATAGGTCAGACATCTCAAATTCACAGATCTGAAATTCAACATGCTCCCAAACTCGAAACTGTTTGAGCATCAACATGACCCATGAAGATCTCACCCAATTTCCCAGAAGCTCTTGCTCCCATCAGACTAGAATCTTCTTTTCAGAGGCCTTTCCTTCTCTCATCCCTATTGCTACCAGTACAAAAAGCAAACAGAAGGACACTAAAGCAAAACCAAAGTCTTAGTCACAAAAACCGCATGAGCTGGCCAGGGAGGGCGGTGGTTGCAGGGAAGGTTTTAAGCTCACCAGATACTATAGCTGAGGTTTCAAAATGGCAGCTAGCTGGACGCCATTCGGTCTAAATCTGCTCACCCAAATCTCCCTCCAATTCTCCAAGGGGTTTCCCTAATTACTAGCACAGCCAACTGCCAACATGGAATCTGGGTTTCCCTTCTTTTGAAGATTAGAGAGGTGAGACCAGAAAGCTTAGTTCCCAATGCCAGAGAAAAGGCTAAGAGGGAGGAACAAGGGAGAGAAGGAGACCTTCACTGCAGCATGCAAGGACATGGCGGACGCGCCCCATCCCATATCTCAGCAATTATGCATTCCCAACTGGCTTGGCCAACATCCAGAGAGACTCCAGGCTGGTGAGTCTGTGAATGTGAAGCAGAGATAAGCGAGGCGGCGAGGGGGAGCTCGCCCACTGTTATATATGGGCTGCAACGCTGCTGTGGTGCGGAGTCAGGGGAATCTTCCATTTCCAAGGCATTTCTGCACTCGATCCTGCTACCCAAGACTCTGAATTCTTTCTTGGCTTCCTCCCACTCCCTGGAATGTAACTAAGCAGTTACCTTGAGAACTAGGAAGAATCGGGGGTGGGGAGGCATATGAGTGTTTTAATGTGTTAAAAATCACATTTACCCTGGATACTTGTTTGCAATAAAATGGAGTAGGAAACTCCTTCTTACCTTCATCTATGGGACCGGCACCCAGTGACAATCAGTGTCACTGGGAGAGGCCGATCTATGCTTAGGGAGCTCAGAAAATGCTATGCTTCCTTCCAGCTGTAAGAAAGCTGAGCCACTGGGGAAGAGTGGATGCATTTGGACAAACAGGAATGGATGGAAGGCTTTCTAGGAGAGGCGACCACATGAGCAAAGACTGAAGAAGGGGTAGTTATTGTCCTGGCAGTGAGGAAGTGGAGGGAAAAGTAAAGAAATCTCTTGTAGAAGCTGAGGGATCAGACACTGGAAGCTTATCTACCTTTTCCAACTCCAGGGTATCCTCCAAGGAGAACAAAATCCAGAAACAAGGGGCACCTGCAAAGTGGAGGAGAAACGTGGAGAAAAAGAATGTCTGCCCAGAGCCTAGCCCCAGGGTCAGCTGCCTGGAAGAATTCCTGGAATTATTCGGTGTTGTGTGAGATGGCTCTGGAGCCACCCTGGCTGCAGGAGGGATGTGGGTTTGGACTGGGGCTGCCAGGACCGGTCCGGGCAAGCTGACAGCACTCCCAGGTGGCCACACTTTTGTTGTTGTTCACCAGTATCTCCTTCCCCCTCCTCCCTGTTCCTGGAAATCCTTAAAAATCATCTCCTCCGGGAAGTTCACCTGATGCTCCCATTCAGAATTAACCTATCACCCTTTGTGCTCCTTCAAGTTGCTTTTTTTTTTTTTTTTTTTTTTGAGGCAGTCCGTCTCACCCTGTCACCCAGGCTGGAGTGCAGTGGCGCCATCTCGGCTCATTGCAACCTCCACCTTCCGGGTTCAAGACATCCTCCTCCTCAGTCTCCTGAGTAGCTGGGATTACAGGTGCCCGCCACCACATCCAGCTAATTTTTGTATTTTTAGTAGAGATGGGGTTTCACCATGTTGGCCAGGCTGGTCTCAAACTCCTGAGCTCAAGTGATTCGCCCACCTCACCTCACCTCAGCCTCCCAAAGTGCTGGGATATTGGTGTGAGCCGCCACGACCAGCTGAAGCTTTCCTATATGCTCTTTTTTTTTTTGAGGGGGACGGAGTCTCACTCTGTAACCCAGGCTGGAGTGCAGTGGCACAATCTTGGCTCACTGCAACCTCCTCCTCCCAGATTCAAGTGATTCTCTTGCCTCAGCCTCCCAAGTAGCTGAGACTACAGGCACGCGCCACCGTGCCCAACTAATTTTTGTATTTTTAGTAGACGGGGTTTCGCCACGTTGGCCAGGCTGGTCTCGAATTCCTGACCTCAGGTGATCTGCCCGCCTCGGCCTCCCAAAGTGCTGTGATCACAGGCATGAGCCACCATGCCCAGCTTATGCCTTGTCTTATAATGATTCTCTCTCTCTTCTAAATATAAACTCTTGGAGGTCAAGAACTAGATCTTTTTTTATTATTATTTCTTTTTCTTTTTTTTTTTTTGAGACGGAGCTTCACTCTTGTTACCCAGGCTGGAGTGCAGTGGTGCGATCTCGGCTCACCACAACCTCCGCCTCCTGGGTTCAGGCAATTCTCCTGCCTCAGCCTCCTGAGTAGCTGGGA
>NW_016107369.1:6352261-6354269 GCF_001604975.1 Cebus imitator | reverse complement strand
GGTTTCACCATGTTGACCAGGATGGTATTGATCTCTTGACCTCGTGATCCACCTGCCTCGGCCTCCCAAAGTGCTGGGATTACAGGCGTGAGCCACCGTGCCCAGCCTCTTTTTTTCTTTATGTGTTCTCTTTTCAGTCTAGCTTTCGGGAAAAGAACTAGATCTTATACATCTTTCTGACCCCATCCCCCAGCACCAGCTCTTCCCCAGAGCAGACACTCCGTAAATATTGAATTGAATACACAGACCCACAAAGAGAAACCTGGTACTGGCTGACATTTTTGCTTCCTACATGCATTCATTCATTTGCTCAACAACCATGTGAGTGCCTAATATCTGCCAGCCTGGCTCACTCTCTCTCACAGAGCATACTTGAACTCTTTCATCAACCAGCTAAAAGTAAGTTCAGTATCAATTCAGGGCTTCTTTTCGGGTCTAGAACCTAGAAAATTTCACAGGATCACCCGAACACTGCAGGATGGGCACAGCCCACATCCCATTGCCTGTTTCTATCCAGATGGAAAGTCACACCCTCAAGAAGGCCCCGAGGAAGACAGGTTGTCTGAGATGCGGATGAGGGCCCCCACAGGCTCTGCCCAGACCACTCAGGGGAACCCTAGATACACCTATCGCAGAAGATGGCAGTTAAGAAAACTCCATCTATGCACACAGTACCCTGTGGATGCTGAGTAAGGAGCTGGTCATTTGGAATGAGGCAGGCGAGCTCTAGGAAGCCCTCTCTGCAGAGTACATGTGACTGTGGAGGTGGGAGGATTCACTGAAGGTCATGAGAAAAGTCTGCCCTCCTGAGAGATCAATAAGTGCAAATTACTTGAGAGTCCAGGAACTGCTCTGCCATGGAGGAAAAATACAGATGGGGGTGGAGGCGGGAAAGGGAGGCGGCAGGTTAGGGACAGTCATTGATCTCAGCGGGCTTTTCCAAGTCTAAAAATTGTAGGAGTCTAACCTGAACCTCCCCTGCCAACAACCTGAAAAAGTCGTCTTGAGATCAGGGACATATGGAGAGAAAGTTGAATCGCATGTCACATAATAAACCAAGAAGAGATCGTGAAGTCAAAACAAGGGATACATTTTCCTTATCTCGCTAAGACATGCATCAAAGCAGCTGGCTGCTGTCTGCCTGGCCTGGGAAGATGATAATGGTTTTTAATGGCCTGTAAACAATAGGACCAGCCTTTGTAATAAAGTTTAACCAATTAATCCTTTAGGCTTCCTCCTTGCACTCTGCCTACTCCCCCCTCTTCCTTTCTGCTATGGGCAACCTTCAGGGGTCTGAAAAGTGAGGGATCCAGTCCCTAGACTCAAACCTGTGGGTGACAATAAGAGTTTCCAGAGGAAGTGCCAAAGAAAATGGTCGCTATCCTCATCTCGCTAAAAGGAGGAAAAATCCCTCTTTTCGGGGAAAAGGAGAGAGAGAAGAGAAGATGCACCAAGGAACTGGCCCAAGAGGTCAACTTCATTCTTACTCAGGAGCTCGTTCATTCATTCGGCAAGCATTCATGAACACCTACTATGTGCAAGTCACCTGCAGAGGTTGCAAAATTATACAAAGAAAATACCTGCCTGGATGGAATTAAAGCCTGGGGCAGGGGTGCTGGGAATAAGACACATTTCCCAGATATCAATCATAAAAGTTAGTCCGATCGCCTCTTCTTCCATTTTATCGCTTCTTTCATGTGCCATGTTTCACTTGGGGTGGTTAAAACAGTATTTGGAAAATGGAAGAATCAGAAAGAGAAGAAAGTGGAACACACAAGAGAAAGAAAATCAAGGCCCTCCTCCCTCCTGCCGTGGCCCTCTCTATCTTCAGCCCTAGATCCGGAGAAGAAAAGGGTGTGCTGTCACTAGAAACCTCCAGGCAGGTCCATGCCACTGAGTCACAAGCCAAGCCGTGTTTGCTTCCTGCACCAACAAGGCATATCTTTGCTGAATTGTGCAATATTCTGGCCACCTGGGTTTTTCTACATGTCTCCATGGTATACCAATT
>NW_016107369.1:6350171-6352106 GCF_001604975.1 Cebus imitator | reverse complement strand
TTGCTCTGTTGCCCAGGCTGCAGTGCAGGGGCACGATCTCAGCTCACTGCAACCTCTGCCTTCCAGGTTCAAGCGATTCTCCTGCCTCAGCCTCCCAAGTAGCTGGGACTACAGGCGTGCGCCACCACACCCAGCTAATTTTCTTTTTTACCTTTAATAGAGACAGGATTTCTCCAATGTTGGCTAGGCTGGTCTCAAACTCCTGGCCTCAGATGAACTTCCCACCTTGGCCTTCCAAAGTGCTGGGATGACAGGTGCAAGCCACTGTGCCTGGCCCCCTTTTCTCTTAAATATGGTGTGTACCAGCTGTAGTGACTTATGCCTGTAGTCCCAGCATCTCAGGAGGCTGCGGTAGGATCAGTTGAGCCCAGGAACTTTAGGCTGTAGTAACCCAAGGTTGCACCACTGCATTCTAGCCTGGGCCACAGAGCAAGACTCTGACAAAAAAAAAAAAAAAAAAAATACAATGTGTAATGGTGATATAATAGTTCAAACGTTAATCATCTCTACTTTTGAAAACAATAATGAATACCTTGCTTTGCATTTGTAGAGCCTTGCATTTTTTTCAGAATTCTTCAAAAAATATTCTCACATACATGCCACAAGCAACCTCGGGTGGTAACAAGGGTTAAACATTATTATCTCCACTTTAAATTATCCCCCCTTTATCCATTTGTTTTCTACTCAACAAGCAGTGGTTGTGTACCTGCCGTGTGCTAAGAAGCACGCTGGGTATGCGGTCACACAACGCAGCAGAAAAACAGCAGGTGCTGCCTTCAACAGGTTCACAGACCCATGGGGGGAAGTGAGGAAGTGGCCCCTGTCTGCAGGGTCTGGGGCATCTTCCAGAGGAGAAGACTGAGACAAGCATCAAAAGGTTAGCATGGGTCAGGTGCGGTGCTCACACCTACAGTCTCAACAGTTGGGGAGGCCAAGGCGAGAGGATCACTTGAGCCTGGGAGGTCGAGGCTGCAGTGAGCTGTGATGGTGCCACTGCACTCCAGCCTGGACAACAGAGTGAGACCCTGTCTAAAAAGAAAAATTAAATTTAAAAATTAGTATGATTTTACCAGGTAGAAAAGAGAGGAAAGGGGATTCCAGGGAGCGGGTCAGCAGTCTGCACAGAGAGTGAGCCATCTGGAGCATCCAGACCACGGGGAGAGAAGCAATGAGGAGCAAAGGCTGACGAAGACTGAAGAGGGAGGCTGGGCCCAGATGACGGAGCCAAGAGTGCCTTGCCAAGGAGTTCGGACTTTATCCTGTGGGCAATGAGGAAATCACTGAAGGTTTTAAGCAGAGGTGGGTGATGTGAGCAGATCTGTTTCAGCAAGATTACCCTGGCCACAGGGTGGAGCATGCACCGGACTAGGAAAAGACTGGGCAGGCTCTAGAAACATTCCCAGGATAGAATTCGCAGGACTGGGTGTCACACTGGAGACAGGACGAAAGGAGATATCAGAAACAGCTTTCTCACTTGGGCTTGAGGGGCCCTCGTCCAAGACAGGAGAGCAGTAAGAAAGCCTCACCCAGGGTCACCTGCGCTACTTGATGGCTGGCTCCAATCAAGAACCTCAAGCTCCTCCTGGTAGAAACCTCTTCGTTTGCCTCATTAACATCGATCACCAAATAAATTTAACCATCATCTGCCAGGCTTTCCTTGTTTTCCACTTTATACGTGTTCACTTTTTGTCCTATGGAGCTCATTAAGATCATTAGGGCAGGCCGGGCGCGGTGGCTCAAGCCTGTAATCCCAGCACTTTGGGAGGCCGAGGCGGGTGGATCACGAGGTCAAGAGATCGAGACCATCCTGGTCAGCATGGTGAAACCCCGTCTGTACTAAAAATACAAAAAATTAGCTAGGCATGGTGGCACATGCCTGTAATCCCAGCTACTCAGGAGGCTGAGGCAGGAGAATTGCCTGAACCCAGGAGGTGG
>NW_016107369.1:6338480-6350126 GCF_001604975.1 Cebus imitator | reverse complement strand
CTCAAAAAAAAAAAAAAAAAAAAGAGAACATTAGGGCAAAATTCCTTTTGACCTCACATAAGGCCTCACACAATGCAATATGTGGTCAATAAATATTTGGGGTTTGTTTGTCTGTTTAATTTTGAGACAGGGTTTCGCCATGTTGGCCATGCTGGTATCAAACTGACCTCAGGCAATCTGCCTACCTCAGCCTCCCAAAGTGCTGGGATGACAGGCGTGAGCCACTGCGCCCAGCCCAAATATTTGTTATTAAATCAAACTCCAGAAGCCCCAAGAACCCGTCACCAGGCATTGCCTTACTTATAACCTGAAATATTTGCCTTTTTTAATCCCTAATAAACAGGGTTTTTTGGTTTTTTTGTTTTTTGAGATGGAGTCTTACTGTGTTGCCCAGGCTAGAGTGCAGTGGTACGTTCTCTGCCTCCAGAGTTCAAGCAATTCTCCTGCCTTAGCCTCCCCAGTAGCTGGGATTATAGGCACTTGCCACCACGCCCAGCTAATGTTTTGTATTTTTAGTAGAGACGGGGTTTCACCATGTTGGCCACACTGGTCTCTAACTCCTGACCTTGTGATCCACCCGCCTCAGCCTCCCAAAGTGCTAGAATTACAGGTGGGAACCACCATGCTGGGCCAACAATATTTTTTTATGTAATTCCTAGATAAAGTAATTCCTAGATGTCTGAATTTCACAATCCAAGATATTTTGTTTTGAGACAGTCTCACTCTCACCCAGGCTGTAGTGCAATGGCATGACTGCTCACTGCAACTTTTGCCTCCTGGGTTCAAGTGATTCTCCTATCTCAGCCTCCCAAGGAAGATTACAGGTTCCTGCCATCATGCCCAGCTAACTTTTTTGTACTTTTTAGTAGAGACAGGGTTTTGCCACGTTGGCCAGGCTGGTCTCAAAACCCTGACCTCAAGTGATCCTCCCAGCTCAGCCTCCCAAAGTGTTAGGATTATAGGCATGAGCCACCATGCTCAGCCATAATCCAAGATACTTTTAACAACAACAAAATTGGAGGGTTCAACATGGTCTTGCCAACTTTTTTTTAACATCATTTTTTCTTAAAAGAAAGGGCATTGAATACATATCCCGAAAGTCAGGATAATGTAATTTTAAGATGAATTTTTCAAATTAAATAAGAGTTCTTCAACCTCACACCTGTTAACACTTTGGACTGGAGAATTCTCTGCTATGGCACTGGAGGGAAGAGAATGGGGAGCTGTCCTATGCTCTATGGGAGGCTCAGCAGCAGCCCTGGCCAATAATACCCTTATATCCCAGAGGCACTTCCCAGTTGTAACAACCAAAAATGGTCTCCAGGCATTTCCAAATGTCCCCTGGGGGCAAAATTGCCCCAGTTCAGAATGACTGAATTTTAAAAAGTAAGCATTATTAGAAATCCAGTTACACTGTCCTTATATTTTGGGTCAGTGGAAGCTGTCACAGACTAGCACCAGTCCATAAACAGCTTTTGGGAATAAGAGACTCAGAGGTGAAGGGTGTGGAATTTGAAATCAGACTTGAACTCAAATCCCCATCCTACCTCTACTCATTCCCCGACCTTGAGCAAGGCATTGTTCCAAGCCTCCCTTTCCTCTCTTGCACAGTGAGGACAATACCCACCAGTCCAAGTTGCTGGGAGGAGTCAATGGAAGCAATGTGACACGCTTAGCACGTGACTGTCGGGAAAGGAAGTATGACAATTATTAACATTATTTCTACCACTTCTGTAACATAGTACAGTATCTAACACAAATTAATGATTGCTACCCAAATTTCAGACTTTTTGGGTCAAAAGGCCCTTATACATAATATAGTAGACTTTCAATAAACACTTACCAAAGGGACAAATGAACCCCTTGTCACCCTGATCTCACTAGTTCCTTCCGTTAACCCTGACACATTTGAGTCCTTTCTCTTTTACTAAACCTTTCTCCAATCCCACCCATGGGAATTAAAGCTGTAAAATAAGCCTGGTGCATCTCAGACCTCTGCCCTGGGCCCTGTGGGTGGGAGCACTGTGGAAGCCTCCAGCAAGCCATATCAATCACCCCCACCTATGAAATTCTTTCTTCGGGGCCAGCCATGAATGCCCCCCATGTCATCAGCATCTTCAGACTCCTGCTGTCCTTCTTGGATATTTAACCTGGAGGTGGGCCAGGGACAGAAAAAGGAGGTGGCAAGATCCTTGAACAAAAGGAGCTATAAAAGGGTGTGGGGGAAGCAAGGCAAACGGCAGATAAAACGAGCAGGCACCTCAAGGAAACGTGGCGGGGGAGGGGGCTCTGAGCCTCTCTGTCTGCTCACTTGGCAGAAAGCAGGTCAGAGTTCCTGCCGCTTCCTTCTGGTAGACACCCCACCAAGCCCACCTCCCCTCCTCGGCAGGCAAAGCACTGATAGCTCTCTCAAGCAAAAAAAAAACACTCCTTGTTATAAACCAGATGCACTCCTGGCCAAAGCCCAGCGAGCAATAAATTTCGGGGGTTCATCTCACAAGTCCATTAAGTATCTTCTGACAATGTCCCAACGGGCTGGGTTTTTCTGGCCATCACAGGGGCTGTAGAATATTGAGTACAAGGAGAGGACTTCAAGAACAGGGGATCCAAGCCCTCCTTTCATTGATGGGGAAACTGAGGCTCGGAGAGGGGAAGAACTTGTTCAGGATCGTCCAAGTATGCTCCCGTCAGTGGCAGCACTGAGCCGGGAACTCAAGGCTTCAGTTTTGGCACTGCATTTTGTCAGAGGCTTGAAAACATACCAAGAAAAGGAAGGTGTACTACAAACTAAATCTCACTTTTCCTGAAAATATAGATGTGTGCTCACACAGGCACACCCACACATAAAAGGTAGGGAGAGAGAAAACAAACGTAGTAAAATGCTAATCAGTGGTGAATCTGAGCAAAGGGGATACTGGTGTTCATGGTACTATTTTCACAACTTTTCAGAAGGCTTGACATTTTTCCAAGGAAAAGTTTGAGGAAGGGCTAGGTGTGGTGGTTCATGCCTGTAATCCCAGCACTTTGGGAGGCCAAGGTGGGAGGATCACTTGAGGTCAGGAATTTGCGACCAGCCTGGGCAGCACAGCAAGACCCCATCTCAACAAAAAAATTAAAAATTGCCAGGAGTGACAGTTCATGCTTGTAGTCCCAGCTACTCCCCAGGCTGAAGCAAGAGGATCGCTTGAGCCCAGGAGTTCAAGGCAGTGATGAGCTATGATTGCACCACTGCATTCTAGCCTGGGCAACAGAGTGAGACCATGTTTCTTTTCAAAAATTAAAATTAAGAAAATAAAAATTTTTGAGGGAGAAAGATAAAGCTCTAAGCAATCCAAGATAAATAAAAGTTTTTTTTAAATTATTTGGAAAAGAGTAAAAAATCACTCCTTCAATTTCATTTAATTTCCCTAGCTAGGGACTAATATCCTTACAAAAAGTTACAAGAAATCTAGAGGTTAAAGGGGTGGGACTCCGAACAGGTAGGAGACACTGGTGTTCATAGCAGTCTGCAGCTACGGCAGTCTATCCCATCAGCTCCCAAAATACCCATAATGCTTGTCCTATCATGTATCCTCTGTTGTTTTTGGTTCAAAAAGTAACTATGAACTATAGATAGGGCAAATACCAGAATTTTCCCAGAAGACTCCATCACCTTTGCAATACAGGTACAGCTAGTGCTCGACTTACGACCATGATTGGGACCGGCAGACCGGTCGTAACACGATTTGGTCGTAAGTTGAGTAGGCTATATGTATAGTTTAAATGGTGCACGCGGAGATGGTAGTGCTGCCGGAAGCTGGTCCGCACTGTCGTACGCCCAGCTGGGCAACGTTTGCGCTGCCAGACGCGGAGCAGTCGTGGCTAGCGATTGTGGTCGTAAAGTCGAATGGTCGTAAGTTGCATAGGTCGTAAGTCGATCAATACCTGTAGTTTATAAATGCAATACAATGCAGTCTAATTTCTATTCAGTTTGCAAATTCTTTCTCATAAGTGATTGAACCAAAATCCACATCCAACCCATACTCACCATGTTCTCTATCCATATTAGTATTTGGTTTGGGCTATACTGGGTCCATAGTCCAGTCCTGAAAATCTATCCTGGGTCACATATATTAACTCATACCAGTAGCAGGGCACTCAAGCCATGATGATTTGAGGGAATACAACCTATCCAAGAAACCTCAAGGAATTCCTTATGGCTGAAGTAAGTTCTGAGGAAACCATGAACAGGGGAATATGACTTGGAGAGAGGGTAGAGGGCTCATGCACCCAACAAAGGTGTTGGAAGTTGATCCTTCAGAAAACAAGGAGTCACTGAAGGGTTTGAAGTAGGCAGTGATACAAATGGATCATTCTGGCAGAGTACAGATGGATGAAAGTAACTCAAAGCTAGAAAGTCTACGGGAATGACGAAGACCGGAACTAAGGCAGTCAGAGTGGTAGCGATGAACTGATAACACATTAGGAAGAGCTACTACCATAGCAAAGGAAGAAAACTGGGTGGGAAGGGGGCAGACGTGCCTGAGAGAGAGAGGAAGGACCCCGATGACCTCCAGCTTGGCCAACGAGGTAGACGATGACAACACTCATCCTGATGGGAAAGCCGAGAGCAGGCGAAGGCTTGGCAGAGGAGCGTGGTGAGTTTTGAACGTGTTGAGGTCCCAGTTGGATATGCAAATGCAGGGCTCCAGAGAGAAGCCCAGGATGAATATGTGCACTGGGGAGTAACCAACATTATGGATGCGGAAGGGTGCCAAGCATGCCGAGGAGGTCAGCTAGAGAATTGGGGGCAAAACAAGAACTCAGTCAAGGACAGGAACTCTGGGGGAAACAACATTTAAGGATAGCCAGGGAAGAAGAGACCCAAAAAAACATTCAGGAGTAGCCTAAGAGGCAAAGACCTATGCCTGCTTCTCAGTGACCCACTAAACTCCTCCATCTCCACAGGCTGGTCACACCATGCTGGGGCTGGGAAAGAAGCAATCATGTGTTAAAATAAACTCATTTCTCCTCAACGAAAAAACAACCCAATTTTAAAAGTGGCAAATAGGCCAGGAGCGGTGGCTCATGCCTGTAATCCCAGCACTGTGGGAGGCCAAGGTGGGTGGGTCCCTTGAGGCCAGGAGTTCGAGATCACCCTGGCTAACATGGTGAAACTCCTCTACTAAAAATACAAAAATTAGCCAGGTATGGTGGCATGTGCCTGTAATCCCAGCTACTCAAGAGGCTGAGGCAGGAGAATCACTTGAGCCTGGGGGGAGAAGGTTGCAGTGAGCCAAGATTGTGCCACTGCACTCCAGACGCTGTCTCAAAAGTTTTAAAAAAAAAAAAAAATGAGACCAGACATGGAGTCTGATGCCTGTAATCCCAACATTTTCCCAGCACTTCGGGAGGTCAAGGTGGGTGGATCACTTGAGGTCAGGAGTTTGAGACCAGACTGGCCAATACAGTGAAATCCTGTCACTACTAAAAATACAAAAATTAGCTGGGCGTGGTGGCATGCACCTGTAGTCTCAGCTGCTCAAGAGGCGAGGCAGGAGAAACACTTGAACCCAGGAGGTAGAAGTTGCAATGAGTTGAGATCATGCCACTGCACTCCAGCCTGGGTAACAGAGTGAGGCTGTCTCAAAAAAAAAAAAAAGATACCACTTCACACCTGCTGGGATGGCTAGAATCACAAACGTCAGCAAAGAGGTGGAGAAATTCGACCCCTCCCACCTTACATCACTCACGGGAACATAAAATGCCGCAGCCACTGGGGAAAACGGTTTGGCAGTTCTTCAAAACTTTAAACATAGAGTTACTATATGACCTAGAAATTCCTCCCCAGGCATATACCCAAAAGAATTGAAAACGTATGTCCATGCAAAGATTGTACATGAAGGTTTATATTACCATTCTTCATAACAGCCAAAAAGCAGAGATAACCCAAGTATCTATCAACAGATGAATAAGTACATCAAACACGGCGTATTCATACAAGGGACCATTATTCAGCCATTAAAAGGAAGGAAGTACTGATACAGGCAACATCATAGCTGAACGCTGAAAACATCATGCTGAGTGACAGAAGCCAGATACAAAGGCCACATGTGTTACATGATTTCATTTCTATGAAATATCTAGAATAGAGAAATCCATGAAGACAAAACGCAGATTAGTGGTTACCAGGGGTGGGGGGACAGGGGAGTGAGGAGTGTCTGCTTCCTGAGTGCAGGATTTCCTTTTAGGGTGATGAAATGTCTGGCATCAGATGTGGGTGATGGTGGATATACTAACCACCACTGAATTATGCACTTTAAAATGGTTAGAATGGTGAATGTCATGTTGTGTGAATTTTCTCTCAATAGAAAAATGCAATCATCCTTTACAAAGTGACCCACAGCCACAAGGAGCTGGGGCAGCAGTTTCTCCAGTTTGTAGCAGGAGCTCCAGACCTTCTGACTAAAGCCAAACAGCCTGCTTCCCAGGAGACCCTTAAATGTCTTTAGGCATCCACAGCTGGGGGAGGGAGTGCAGGTGAAGAGGGGAAGACGGAGCATCGGCCTCCCCTGGCTGATCACTCTGTGGTCTGGCTACCTTGCCCACTTGTAAAATCCCAAATTCAGGGTGGCAGCGAGACATACATGCAACTATGACTTGACCAGCAGCAAGGCAGCAACCAGGTCTGACCCAGGCATAGTGACCCCACAGGGACAGGAAAGGAGAAATGATTTCCAGACGCAGGACACCCAGGAGCCTCCAAAAACCAACCTCATGGTTCATCCCCCTTATTTGACTCTTCGACACCTAAAACCTGTGCACTGTGCTCGAGATCCACCTACCAGAGACAACATTCCCAGACGTCCCAAGGGCCAGCATTCACCACACAGGTGCCCCAGGGAGATGCTGGAGACACAAGTGGCTTTGAAATTAGCACAACTTACATGGCTTACAGATCCGCTGCGGAAATCCAGGCCCAAAGAAGCCAGTGAGGAACAGGAAGCTGACCATTGTGTTCTCAGGGGGGGGTTGGAGCCTCTGGGGAGGAGGCACCGAGGACAGAGCTCGGCGTTCTGCGGGTCATATCACATCTCTACTTCCCTGACCAGTGATCGGCTTCCCTCACTCTCCCTTTTTGCTCCCTCTCTCCCACCATACTCCCAGCGCAACCCTGGATAATAAAGCAACCGAATGCGAATGCTTCCAGGTAGCACACCAGTACTCCAGAGAAACTGTCAGAGCAGGGAGGCAGTGCGGGGATGAGGAGCAAAACCCCTGGCCTACTCCAGCCATTGGAGAAGCGCGCCCTCCTCCATGCCTCCCTGCTCCCGCCTGCCCTAAAGGGAGAAGGAACGCAATGAAACTAGGTCTTCCCTTGGGGTCCTGACCACCTCGTGGGGAGAGTATGATTACCCTGCAGCTGCCATGCCTTCTGTGATGTCACTCCTTTTGTCATCCTATCTGGATGAATTGTTTTCCCTTTTCTCTGAAGGACACCGTCCTACGTGGTGCCTAGGAGCCTGCTGGGAGCTCCCGCCCTTGTCTTATCTGGATCTGGGACCTCAGAAGACTCCACATTCCTAACAGGAGAGCTCCCAGGATGGAGAAAATCTCCCTCAAGCTGGTCAATCTACTCAGAGTTAAGCAGAACCAAACAGAACCTATTCCAACATCCCCTCTCGGAACGCAAATGGGAGAGGGGCGTGTGGGAAGGTCCAATCACCTTTACTTAATGGTCAAAAGGAAATCACGTTTTTCTTCTCAAGACAGAGTTTCCCTCTGTGGCCCAGGCTGGAATGCAGTGGAGCAATCTCAGTTCAGCAACCTCCCCCTCCCAGGTTCAAGCAATTCTCCTGCCTCAGCCTCCTGAGTAGCTGGAATTACAGGTGCGCACCACCACACCCAGCTAGTTTTTGTATTTTTAGTAGAGACTGGGTTTTACCATGTTGGCCGGGCTGGTCTTGAATTCCTGACCTCAGGTGATCCGCCCATCTCAGCCTCCCAAAGTGCTGGGATTACAGGCATGAACCACCATGCCTGGCCAGAAATCACTTTTTAAGTAAAATAAATGCAAAGAATAAGGGTGGGGAAAAGACTTGCTGATATCACACTTTACTATGCACAGGGGAAGGCAAAGGAAGAAAGAAAACCCTTACCTAAAGGATTACTTGTCGTGCTGTCCAGCCATAGGGTCTATAGGGAGTTTCATGCCAATGAAGAGCATTTCTCTGGAGTCTTACTATGCATCAGGCACTGTGGCAGGTACTAGAGACTTAGTCCAAGCCCTTAAGGAGCTAACAATAAGATCACTGTTCACAATCACAACATTTACAGGCTCCTTCAAAAGAATTTCCTCTCTAGAAAGATAAGCTGAGAGGCCAGACAGTTTGTCTACAGGTTTCATGAAGCTCAGTCTACGATCTGTGGGCAGAGAGGAAAGGAGCTGGCCATGACAAGTCTTGCCCCAGATCCTTGAGTGAAGACCCCAGCCTGCTGCTCGCTTTGTCCTCGTTCTGGCCTCCCCTCCTGGGATCTGTGGCGGCTTCCACAGGCAGTGAAGGAAGGCAGCAAGCAGTGGCTCCAGTGCCAGCTGCAACAACCACACCAGGGGAACGAAGTCTTCTGCCACAGAGAAGGCGTGAGGGCTAGGGAGGCCGTCCCTGCAGCCAGCTAACCTGCACAGTCAAGTCAACTTTCACAAAAGGGGCCTGCTCCTGGAAGTCACGGGTGCCATTGTTAAAACACAAACACCAGGCTGGGCACGGTGGCTCACATCTGTAATCCCAGCAGTTTGGGAAGCCGAGGTGGGGGAGATCACTTAAGGTCAGGAGTTTGAGACCATCCTGGCCAACATGGTGAAACTTTTTCCCACTAAAAATATAAAAATTAGCTGGGCATGGTGGTGCACACCTGTAATCCCAGCTATTCGAAAGGCTGAGGCAGGAGAATCACTTGAACCTGGGAGTTGGAGGTCAGCTGAGATTGTGAAGAAAGAAAGGAGAGAGAGAGAGAGAGAAGAAGAAGGAGGAGGAGGAGAGGGGAGGAGAGGGGAGGGGAGGGGAGGGGGAAGGGAGAGAAGAGGAGCACCCTGGAGAAGACAGCAGTCCATTCACACTGGAAACATCCATACTTACTACATAAAAATGGTGATTACTGGCCAGGCACAGTGGCTCATGCCTGTAATCCCAGCACTTTGGGAGGCCGAGGTGGTGATGTAATCCCAGCTATTCAGGAGGCTGAGGCAGGAGAATCGCTTGAACCTGGGAGGCAGAGGTTGCAGTGAGCCGAAAACACACCACTGCACTCCAGCCTGAATGGCCTGAATGACAGAGCAAGACTCCATCTCAAAAAAAAGAAAAAATTAAATGGCAATTACGGCTGGCGCCAGCAGCACACTTATCTTCAGCCAAAACCTAAGACACAGAACTAGGCTTATCTTTCCAGCATATCTGTCTCTTGCTAATTTTTTACAAATTACCTATCATATGTACATTGAAGACAGAGTTTCACTCTGTTGCCCAGGCTGGAGTGCAGTGGCATGATCTCGGCTCACTGCAATCTCCACCTCTGGGCTTAAGCAATTTTTGCGCCTCAGCCTCCCGAGTAGCTGGGATTACACGTGCCTGCCACCACACCTCTACTAAAAATCTTCGTATTTTTAGTAGTGACAGGGCTTTGCCATGTTGGCCAGGGTGCTCTCAAACTCCCGGCCTCAAGTGATCCACCCACCTCAGCCCCACAAAGTGCTGGGATTACAAGTGTGAACCACCACACCTGGCCATATATATTCTTTTAATGGAAAGCAGGAGAAAAATCATATTTCCATTTTACAAATGAGCAAAGAGAAGGAGTCTCAAGTAATATCAACTTGCAGACCTGTGATATTTCTCTTAAGTTCTGGCTTTGAGAGACCTTTGGCGATAGCAAAGGCACTTGGCAATTTATGTGGAAGTCATGTTAGCAGCCCACCAAATAAGCCACAACTATTAGTTCTGTGGTTAGTGGAGTTGGGGATGTGGCAGGCAGAAGTAGAAGTGAGACCCGCATGAAGGCCCTAAGCATCGACTCCCCAAGGGACTGGTGAAATGACACAGGTCCCAGACAGATGTCAGACTTGGTCACAGTGTCCTTTTTCACAGCCCCGTCTGCCGTTCACCTGTCCTGAGGTAGGACATCCGGATGCCCTACTTTGCTGTGCGGCCCTGCTCTCCTGGGGACAGTGGCCCAAACAGGCTGCTCACCCCACACACAGATAAGAAGCTTTGCCATCCAAAACCAAGGAAGAGGCCAGTGAGGACACACAGGGAATGCTCACTCGGTGGTGGATGAGTTTGTGTAAATAGCAAAACCCACACTGTAGGACCCACATCTGTGAGAGAGGGCCCCACAGGAATCTCAGCTTGGATCAAAGCAGGCAGGAGGGCGCTCACTCCACTGAGGGCAGTTAAGCCCAGCTCCAGGTGCGATTAGGAAGTAAGCTGAGAAGCTGGAGTTCGGCAGCCGGCAGGGTGGCTCAGAACACCTATAATCCCAGCACTGTGGGAGGCCAAGGCAGGAGAATCACCTGAGGTCGGGAGTTCGAGACCAGCCTGGCCAACATGGAGAAACTCGTCTCTACTAAAAATACAAAAATTAGCTGGATGTGTAATCCCACCTACTCAGGAGGCTGAAGCAGGAGAATCACTTGAACCCAGGAGGCAGAGGTTTCGGTAAGCCGAGATTGCACCATTGCACTCCAGCCTGGGCAACAAGAAAGAAACTCCTTCTCAAAAAAAAAAAAGAAGAAGAAGAAGCTGGAGTTCTGGACTCACAGACCCAGGCTTGAATTTCAGCATCACTCAGTCACTGTGTGGTCTTGAGTGACTTGCCCTTGTTTTTCCTCATCATAAAATGGGAATAAAAATACCTGACTTTGAGAAATTATGACAATGCGAGCACATAGTACATACGCACAGCAGAGACGGGAGCTGTAATTATCGGTTTGCCAAACGCAGCAGTGTCTGTACTCAGCCGCCCATTGCTGACTGATGTCCTTCACTTGCAACCCAGCTGGCTGAGAGGGTAAAACCTGCAGCCGTGGAACCCAGCTCTCGCCAAGGTAACTGACCCATGTAGGGCTCAGAGCCTTCTTCGTATTAGAGACACTCTGGTTTGATTTTTTTTTTAATTTATACACATAATTGTGTGCATTCCTTTATGCATATCTATACGTATATAGGCATATGTAAAATGTATTCAAATAGCATTATATCACTGATACTATTCTCCTGTGCCCTATCCTCCCACATGGCTACCCACATCCCTGCCTTTCCAGGTGGCCCGTGTTGACATCTTAGTTTGTGTCCTTCCACAATTCTCCCCATATTCATGTAATTCTACACACACACAAACTGAAGAGTGAAGTCTCGGGAGGTGTGGGGTCATTATTGTTTAACAAAAATGGAATTATACATCGAACACAGTTTCTCCCTCCTTTTTTATTCTACCATAATTTGCCAAAACCCTTTTAATGGTTCTGTTATAAGTCATTATATAAAGGTGTCAAAGCTGTAATCCCAGCACTGTGGGAGGCCGAGGCGGGTGGATCACGAGGTCAAGAGATCGAGACCATCCTGGTCAACATGGTGAAACCCCGTCTCTACTAAAAATACAAAAAATTAGCTG
>NW_016107369.1:6307639-6338323 GCF_001604975.1 Cebus imitator | reverse complement strand
AAAAAAAAAAAAAAAAAAAAAAGAAAAGAAAGGTGTCAAAGCTATTGGGCCATTCCCCGACTGATGGGTATTCACTCAATTTCAACTCTTGGCCACTACCAACAAAAAAGCGCTAAATTCCTTGACAATATGTCCTAACCAAAGACCATTTCCAACCCAAGAAAAGCACAGGCCCCAGGATGTGAAGGTCACCCACGAAAAGGACCTCATGATGAACTCCTGATTCAGCCACATTATCCTTAAATTCTCCTTAGAGGCCAGGAGCAGTGGCTCATGCCTGTACACCTGTAATCCCAGCACTTTGGGAGGCTGAGGTGGGCGGATCACAAGGTTTGGAGTTCAAGACCACCTGGGCAACATGGTGAAACTCCGTCTCTACTAAAAATACAAAAATTAGCTGGCCACGGTGGCACGCACCTATAATCCCAGCAACCTGGGAGGCTGAGGCAGGAAAAGTGCTTGAACCAGGACCGGGAAAGGGAAGGTTGCAATGAGCCAAGATCATGCCACTGCACTCCAGCCTGGGATACAGAGCAAGACTCCATCTCAAAAAAATAAATAACTAAAAATTATCCTTAGAAAGGAGACCCTCTGCTCCTAGAAGTACAAATTCCCAGGCATGGGTCTGGCTTCCAGACTCTAGTTCTTCCAGTTCTTACTGTGTCAAGTCAATTCTGCAGGTCTTTATTTTGCCATCTGTAAAATAAAATCATAACGGCCTCAGGCTACAGGATTTGAGAGCGCTTCGATAAGGGATTTTTATGAGGGAGCGGTGCGTGAAATAATATTTTTGCTGTAGTTCTGTGGGATGTTGTTTCTAGCTTGTTGTCTGGGGGTCAGGGAAGGGAGGGCAGGCCAGAACTAACAGATTCAATTAAGTTGCCTCTGAGACTAAAGGCCCCTATTTATAAGGTACCTGGGGCTGGATGGGAAGGCGCTTCTATGTTCTGCATTTCTGAAACACCTGGCACTGTGGTTGTTTACACGGAAAAGTTAGGAACTGGACGGGGAAGCCTTGGACTCTCCACTTGCCCAGTTTTGTCAGATTCCAAAGAGGGGCAACTATAATTGAAATTATAAGAAGAATGATCCAATCAGCAAGTTTTGGAAAATCTGTAATCTCACAGGTGTATGATTTTCACTCAAAAATTCCTTAAGCTCTACATTTTGTTCAGTAAAAAGTTAAAGCTGGGGAAGAGAAGGAGGACTTCTTTTGCAGGGAGTATAGTGATTATATGTACTATTCTTGAAAAGAAAAAAGGAGCAATTTTAGGAAGACAACTTTAAAACTTCCATTTCGGTAGCAGTTCTAAAAGACTTTCAAGAGTCTCTCCAAGAAGAAGCAGTTACAGCAAACTTGAATGAATTTTCCTGGTTATCATATGACTCACACACATGAGAGAAGAGGAGAAGGCATGGTAAAATCAACAGAGTTTGTGTCATGATATTCTGCTTTAAAACCCAAATCAAGACCAGGTGCAGTGGCTTATGCCTATAATCCCAGCACTTTGGGAGGTCGAGGTGGAAAGATCACTTGAGGCTAGGAGTTCAGGACCAGCCTGGACAACATCATGAGAATTCTCTCTCTACAATACTTTTTTTTAATTAGCTGGGTGTGGTGGTGCGCCTGTAATCCCAGCTATTCAGGAGGCTGAGGCAGGAGGATTGCTTGAGCCCAGAAGAGCTATGATTATACCACCACACTCCAGCCTGGGTGACAGAGCAAGACCCTATTTCTAGGAAAAAAAAAAACAACTCAAAATCTGATTATAGAACAATGTTATTCCTCAAAATCGAATCAAGCAGATCATTGGAACCCCTTTGGAAAAGCATTCAGCAGCATCTACTGAACGCACACCTGCCCCATGACCCACTAACTCCCCTGCGAGGTGCGTAGACTTAAGGAATCCAAAAGACAAGTAGCAGCATGTTCTCAGCATCACTACTCATGGAAGTCCCAGATCAAAAATGACCATGTGATCATCAAAAGTAAAATGGGAAAATAAACCATGGCGAATTTACATAACACAGCACTATACAGTATTGAGAATGAATGATCTACAACCACAGCCAACACGGAGGGAATCTCACAAACCCAATGTTGAGGGGGAATTCCAGCTACTAAAGTGGATGTGCTAGAAGATTCCAATCCAGGGGGTTGGAATCAGAATAGTCACCCTCAGTGGGATGGGGTAGGGGACATCGGAGTTCCCGGAAGGGGCACAGCTACACTTGTGTAATGTTTCTTCCTCTGGGGGTTGGTGACACAAGCATGTTCAACTTGTGAATTTTGGGGAGGGGGGGTGAACATATGTGCACTTTTTGGTGTGTATGTTATACTTCAGTTTTTAAAACTTAAGAAATTAGCCAATGAACAAAAACAAACATGATTAAGGATGAAGCCATCCAGTGGACAAGGCTCTTGGAGCCATATTTTACTTGGCATGTATCATTCCGGGAACTCTCCCCCGTCAGTGCCAGGACTGACTAGCTGAGCATTCTGAGAAGGTATTCTGTAAGAACAGATGAAAGGGAAAAGAGAAACTGGCGCTTTCACTGGAAAAGTGTCGTTTCCAAAACCTAGATGTGCAGCCTCTACCCCAGGTAATTAGGCCAACACACTATCCATTACAGCCGAGTCCAGGACTGCTTCAAAGGCATCTGGGGTTTTTGGGTTTTGCTTTCCTTTAAAAAAACTTGTTTTGAACGAGTGGAATTGGCATAGTTGTTTTATATGGAAATCTGTTAAAGAGATCTGATCAATGGTGACAAAATGGAAGCCAGAGGTGGAAAAGATTCACTGTGAGGCTCTGGCACCGAAGGCCAACTTGGGCTTCCATTCAGTTCAATAATAATATTTATAATAGCTGCTAACACTTATGCGAGGTTTGCATATGCTAGACATTGCTCTATGAGCTTATATATAGTAACTCATTCCATCTCCATCTATGAGGTTGGGATTGATATAATCCCCACTTTATACCCAGAGTGGGTAAGTAACTTGCCCAAAGTCACACAGCTAATAAGTGACAAAGCTAGGCAGTTTGGCTAGAGTCTGTGCTCTTAACCATTACACCATATTGTTTCCTAGTAAGCATTTATTATGTCCGTACTGTGTGCTGGGCACCATGTTGGGCAAAAGGGGTGCTGAGATGTATAAAACACGGGTCCACGCATCACAGGTTCTAGCCCATGCAGTGATGAGAATCATAAAGGCATCCTGAGATCTAATTTCAGAATGAAACATTAGAAAACTGCCTCCAAACACCTGGACATTAAAACTAAATGCAGTGCCCATTTTCTCACTGATATTATCTACTCAACAGAGCCAACTATAGGACTAAGCATTCCTTGACGCTCCACCCAACCCTGGGTCATGAAACTCGATAAAGCCCTCTTCATTTTGATTGGAGGGGAAAAAAAACCCCATAAATATGTTTTCTTCTTTTCCTGAATCACTCTCTTATGTGAAAAGGATTGCTGACCACTCATCTAGCAGGGTCTTGAATACAGGGTCTCTCAGAGGTAAAAGAAGACCAGGTGTTCATGTTATTAAAAAATGAAGAAATACAAAGCAGGATTACAACATTTTTGGCATATTATAGATTCTCACACACAACAAATTTACATTTTTCACACACACACACACAAAGTCAAATACACAATGAACAATAATTATGATCACAGGAGAATTATAGGCTCTGCATTTTTAAATATTGACTCAGAATTCCCCGGGAATGGCATGGTCAAGGCACAGACTATGCATTGGATGCTTTGTGATGAACATCTTGGTGACTACATGTATAATCTAGTACACAGATAATACCAAAGTCTCATTAGAAGCCTCCATGAAACCAGGTGTGGTGGCTTATACCTGTAATCCCAATAGGTTGGGAGGCTAAGGCTGGAAGATCACAACCAGAAGTTCAAGACCAGCCTGGGCAACATAGCGAGTCCCAGCCTCTACAACAAATTTAAAAATTAGCCAGGCTGGCCGGGCGCGGTGGCTCAAGCCTGTAATCCCAGCACTTTGGGAGGCTGAGGCGGGTGGATCACGAGGTCAAAAGATCGAGACCATCCTGGTCAACATGGTGAAACCCCGTCTCTACTAAAAATACAAAAAATTAGTTGGGCATGGTGGCACGTGCCTGTAGTCCCAGCTGCTTGGGAGGCTGAGGCAGGAGAATTGCCTGAACCCGGGAGGCGGAGGTTGCGGTGAGCCGAGATCGCGCCATTGCACTCCAGCCTGGGTAACAAGAGTGAAACTCTGTCTCAAAAAAAAAAAAAAAAATTAGCCAGGCATGGGCCAGGCGTGGTGGCTCATGCCTATAATCTCAGCACTTTGGGAGGCCAAGGCGGGCTGATCACGAGGTCAGGAGATCAAGATCAACCTGACCAACATGGTGAAACCCTGTCTCTACTAAAAACACAAAAATTACCTGGGCGTAGTGGCGCATACCTGTAATCCCAGCCACTCAGAAGGCTGAGACAGGAGAATTGCTTGAACCCAGGAGGTGAAGATTGTAGTGAGCCAAGATCAGGCCACTACACTCCATCCTGGGCAACAGAGCAAGACTTCATCTCAAACAAACAAACAAAAATTAGCCAGGCGTGGTGGCACCTGTCTGTAGTTTCAGCTACTTAAGGATCACTTGAGCCCAGGAATTGGAGGCTGTACTAAGCTATAATCACGCCACTGCGCTCCAGCCTGGGTGACAGAGCAAGACCTTGTCTCTAAAAAGAAGCCTCCATGAATGGGAAATCCAAGTCAAATCAGCTCCCACTCCACCCTAACCCCCTTCCTAAGCCTTCCTTAAGGGAAAAAGAACAAAATATTGAGCCCAGTAGTAAGGAAAGACCAGTGAAAGCCCCAGCTAGGAAACCATGAGAGAGAAGAAAGGAGGTACACAGAGAGGGAGAAAATGCGGATGAAAGCCCTGGACCACAGCCACCAACAGACCCAGGCTAGCCAGGTGTAAACCTCTGTGACACCTAGAGGTCAAGTCCAAGAGGTCAGCTGAGGTTCTGAAAGGCAGGCAGGAACTCCATCAGCTGCCTCCTTGTCCATGGGCTAGTCCTCTCCAGGCCTCAAATCTACACTCACCTCCTGGCCCACTCCTGCTGGCCTCGCCACAGGCACAGGTGAGGCCCTAAACACCAGGAATCTTCTAATGTGTGCTGCCTTCTCCCACATCCCATTTCCTAGGAGTCAATCATGGTGCCCATTGCAACATGGCACCAATGCCACTTTCCAGAGTAGTGTGACGTCCAGTTCCAAGACCTGGGGGATAAAAAGTGTTAAGGCTTCTGGGACCCTAGAAGAGACAGGGCAGAAAGCTAGTGGAAAACCATCTCCAACATGTTTCTTTTTCTGCTAAAATCTATCCACTGTGTGAATTGCCAAGGAAAGTTAAGATTTCTGTTCTGAAGTGAGAAGGGTTCTCTTTTCACGTGACACCTGCAGAAGATGAAAAACGTGATACCCTCTGCAGATCAGAGGACACCGGCTCCCTGTAAGAGGATACCCCAACTCTTGCCAGTGCAGCACCCAGCAGGGCAATTTTTTCATTTTTCTCTTCTTGCCTAATGGCCTCTGGAAAGGCCACCAGGATTGTCCTTAAAATTCTCCCCTAGGAGGCCTCACTGCCCACCATCTCCTTTATTTAGCTAAGTAGTAGAGTTTTTATTTTACTATTTATTTTTTGTTTATTTATTTATTTTTGGAGACAGTCTTCTTCTGTCGCCCAGGCTGGAGTGCTAGTGGCGCGATCTCGGCTCACTGCAACCTCTACCTCCCATGCTCCAGCGATTCTCCTGCGTCAGCCTCCCAATAGCTGGAAATACAGGCATGCGCCACCACACCCAGCTAATTTTTATATTTTTAATAGAGACGGGTTTCATCATGTTGGCCAGACTAGTCTGGAACTCCTGCCCTCAAGAAAGCCGCCTGCCTCAGCCTCCCAAAATGCTGGGATTGTGAGGCACCACACCCGGCCAGTAGCGGAATTTTTTTTTTTTTTTTTTTTTTTTTTTTTTTTTTTTTTTTTTTTGAGACGGAGTTTCGCTCTTGCTACCCAGACTGGAGTGCAATGGCGCGATCTCGGCTCACCGCAACCTCCGCCTCCTGGGTTCAGGCAATTCTCCTGCCTCACCCTCCTGAGTAGCTGGGATTACAGGTATGCACCACCATGCCCAGCTAATGTTTTGTATTTTTGGTGGAGACGGGGTTTCACCATGTTGACCAGGATGGTCTCGATCTCTTGACCTCGTGATCCACCCGCCTCGGCCTCCCAAAGTGCTGGGATTACAGGCTTGAGCCACCGCGCCCGGCCTAGCAGAATTTTTAAATAACTTCCAGAGCCCTTTACTGGAGACACACCCAAGAAGATGGGCTCTTACTGTTCCCACAGAGGCCTATAGACCATGACTGAATTACTCTCACTCAAGCTATGGAAAGCTGAGGAGGACCTTGGAATATCCTCTCTAAATTCCTTCCCTAGTTCCAGTCCAGGTAAACACAAATTGACTCTATTTTTTTCAAAACACCAGCCCATTCAGATGGCCTGGTTTATCTTCATAAATGTGTTATCTTCATTAACATATTTCTCAGTGATAAGAAGCGCCCAGGGTTCAACGCTGCACTTTGTATCCATGCAGACAAGGCCTGTGGGAAGCTGTGAAACTGAAGAGGCGGTGGTGAATCCAGGAGTGATTCCCAGATATCCTGAGTTGGCAGCTGACTTTCTTGAACACGTCTTTCCCTTACTTTACACTTACCCTTACCTTACACTTACTGAGCATTCCCTCTGGACCAGAAGGTGTCCTAAAAACTTCATGTGTGTGGTCATTCAATCCTCATACTAATCCTGCAGGGTGGGAACTAGAGGTAAGTGACGGGGCTGGGATTTTAACCCAGAAGTCTGATGCCAAAGCCCAAGTTTCCATGAGGGCCACACGTATTTCTCTATTTACTAATTCCATCAGACCTCTCGACAGGAGCACTTACCTCACTGTATTATAAGCGTTGATTTACTTTTCTTTCTCCCTGAAGCTTAATCTGCTAACTGTGCCTCAGTATTCATCTCCTTTGTTTGTTTGTTTGTTTGTTTGAGACAGAATCTTGCTCTGTCGCCCAGGCTGAAGTGCAGTGACACCAACTCAGCAACCTCCGCCTCCCAGGTTCAAGCGCTTCTCCTGCCTCAGCCTTCCGAGTAGGTGCGACTACAGACGCGCGCCACCTCACCCAGCTAATTTTTGTATTTTTAGTAGATTCGGGGTTTCACCATGTTGGCCAGGCTGGTCTGGTCTTAAACTCCTGACCTTAGGTGATCCGCCCACCTCGGCCTCTCAAAGTGCTGGGATTACAGGCATGAGCCACCGTGCCCAGCCTCATTCTCCTTTCTTTCTTTTGATAGCTCCTACCGTGAGTTTCACCCAAGCATATGGCCGTGGGCTCCAAACTACATTTCCCAGCATCCCTTGCAACCAGGTGTGGCTATGGGCCTAAGCTCCAGCCAATGGGATGTGAGTGGAAACTCCTTAAGGGTAAGCTGCTGGCCTTGGATTTCACCTCCTGCTTCCCACATCCTGAAACACAAACTTACGAGATACAAAATAGAAAAAATAAAATAAAATAAAATAAAATAACCTGGGTCCATGAATGATAACTTTCTGGACCTACCTTGCTGGCCTGGCGTGCTCACCAAAGGACTTACTTGACAAACAAGTAAACTTCTGTCTTATTTAGCTTTTTTTTTTTTCTTTTTGGTGCCATGACTCGGATATGTACCGAGTTTTTTGTTTGTTTGTTTGTTTGCTTGCTTGTTTGCTTGCTTGTTTGTTTGGACACAGAGTCTTGCTCTGTCGCCCAGGCTGGAGTGCAAAGTGCAGTGGCAAGATCTCGGCTTACTGCAACCTCCACCTCCAGGTTCAAGTGATTCTCCTGCCTCAGCTTCCCAAGTTGCTGGGATTACAGCAACTGGGATGCACCACCATGCCCAGCTAATTTCTGTATTTTTTAGTAGAGACAGTGTTTCACCATGTTGCCCAGGCTGGCCTCAAATTCCTGGCCTCATGTGATCCACCTGCCCCCGGCCTCCCAAAGTGCTGAGATTACACGCATGAGTCACCCCACCCGGCCTATATAGCCCTTCTATTTGGGAGCCTCTTTGTTATAGCAGCTTAGTCTGTATGCTGGATTCAGCACCTAAAGTCCCACAGCTTGTCTTATTCTACTCAACATCTCCAGAACCCTTTCTCAGTGCTTGGAACATAGTAGTTGCTCAGTAAATATTTGTTAGCTGAATGAAAACACCATTGTGTAAAGCAGGTAGTACCAGGGCTAAACAAACTGATTTGCTCAAGCTGTCCAGGTGACTACAATGTCTCCTGCTTTCCTGGAAACAGGAGTTCAGGCCAGAGAGAGTATGTTTAGGAAAGTATTTGCAATAGGGAAGGGAAAAGTTTTCACTGCATCTGTTACTGGTTCTCTGCTGAGACAACAGATTTTGTGCTTAATCACAAGTTAACTGAGGTTACTCCTTGTCTGATAATAATACTGAGCTCTATTAGAGCACTTACTGTGTGCCAGGCTCTGTACTAAGCACTTCATTTACATTATGGCATTCATTTTCATTCCATTCTCACAATAACCCTACGAGGTAGGAAATATTAATACCCCCAGATGAACAAACCAGGCCCCCCAAAAAAGTTAAATAACTTCCCCTAGCTGCATGGCTTGTTATTGACAAAAGTAAAATTCAAACCCAAGTTGTTAGAGCCTAAACATATTCTCTTCGTAAGCGATCTGCCACTCTGCTTCTCTTCCTGTGTGACAGGCCAATGTTCCCAACTGTTATTACAAGTTTCAAGGGCTGGCCCACGTTTTGTGTTTATCTCAATAGACGCCTCATGCCTGGAGCATCCACTGGTGGCTGTGATACTTCTCCTCTGCGCATAGTTGGTGAGGCGGTGCACACACCCACTAAGTGACATGACAGCAGAGGGCAAACAGCCTCAGCCCCAGGGTCCACCCAGCTCTCTTTTGCCCTCTCCCGCTCCCTGGGCTGCCCCGGCTGCCTCCCTGACCTCTGCACTCTTCTGCCCACGCTGTTGCCGCCCACAGCCTGGACACCATCCCCCTGGGCCGCCTTCCTGCCTGCCTCTGTGCATAATTCCTGCCAGGACCTGCAGCTCTCCTAGCTAAAGCCAGCAAGGTCCAGGTCTGGCCCTGTAATGGTGTGGTCCACATCTCACCTCCCACTTTCACCCTAACTTCCTCCTCATGGCCATTCTTTATCCACAACAACTCCTCCCTCCCCGTTTCCTAGACTTAGCAATGCAGTCAGGAGCTAGGCAGGGTAGCCTTTATACCAGAGGTTGGGATAAACCTAGGGCTCATAAACCTAGGGCTATGAGCCAAATACAGCCCCTAGGATTGCTTTCTGGGTATGCACTATGCTTTTTGAAAACTGAATTAGCTAGGTTAAGCCAGGTGTGTGGTTCATGCCTGTAATCCCAGTACTTGGGGAGGCCGAGGCGGCTGGATCACCTGAGGTCAGGAGTTTGAGACCAGCCTGGCCAACATGGTAAAACCACGTCTCTACTAAAAAAATACAAAATTAGCCAGGCATGGTGGCACACACCTGTAATCCCAGCTACTTGGAAGGCTGAGGCTGGAGAATCGCTTGAACCCAGGAAGCCAAGGTTGCGGTGAGCCAAGATCATGCCACTGCCCTCCAGCCTGGGCAAGAGAGCAAAACTCCATCTAAAAAAAAATTAGCTAGGTTTGAAGTAGTAAGAGTTCACATAAAAATGCAAATTTCAAACTTCTCTCAGAAAAATAGGAGCCGGGACAACACTGGGACAACACTGGGCTCACCTTCCCCCGGCTAATGGTTTGCATTGAATGTGAACCTCCTCCCTGGAAGTGCATAAACTTCCCAGTTGACTACAGTCCTCCAACCCCCACTTCCCACCAACTCCCTATTCTTCTCCTACCAGCTGACAAAGCCTGACTAGCCCCTGTGGGCATGTGAGCTTGCCACGCCCACTGCAGTGCCTCCATTTTGCTGAGCAAACTGAGAAAAGGCAAAGAGAAATTAGTCCCCCAGATCTCAAAGTGAGTTCATCAGCAAATCCAGGCCTGGCAATCATTAGACAATATTTATCCAGCTCCCAGATGTCCCCGCCCCTGCTCTGTTCAGTCACTGCACTCATCCATGTGGCTGCCCCAATGCCTTGCGCATGCCAGAGAGACACCTCACTCAACACATAGGTCACAAACAGCTCTTTTATTGTGTGCCGACAATCTGATTCTCCTCACCTCACCCCAAGATTAACTCTTCTCAAATCTGAGGTTCAGATTATACACTCTGAAGCTGCTGAGGGGTGACCTCTCAATAAGGCTAATCTCCCCTGGACCTAAATACTGGTGGGGTGTGTGTGTGCATGTGTGTGTGTGTGTGTGTGTGTGTGCATGTATGTACACATGTGAACTCATGCACATGTTTCTAGATTAACCCTTTCTTCTCATTAAGTTAACTTCCCAGACAGGTGAGTAGTCAAATTTGCCCCAGTTGGAGAACCAGAAAGTATCAGTCCCGTTGCCCCTTCTAAAAGGGCAGTGGCTGCTGATGGTTGCCTTGGTAGAATGAAGATTCAGGGTTGCCAGATCTTTCAACTTTTCAAGAAGCCAGGAATGTAACTTAGAAGAGGGGAGCAATGGTCTCTAAAGACCCGTGCTAAGAAACAAGTTCCTAAGTGCTTGAGAGACTTTATGAGGATCGGGTGCTAGAGAATGCCAGGAAATGAAGGTTCTCCTTTGAATGTCCCATTGGTGAGATCAGAATTAGGTCCTCAATCCCTCATCAGCCCATCCCAGGACTTTGAAAAGGACCCCAGTGTGCTTGGTTGACTTTGCCTTCCAGCCTAAGAATGTCTTTAACTAATATTTTTCTTAATCCCTGTTTGCTCTCGCCTCAAAACAAGCCTTTTTTTTCTTTCTTTCTTTTTCTTATCCATCTTCTCCATAGAGTCCTTAACTCACACTGCACTATCGGGATCTTTCCAGTAAGTAGGTTGCTGTTTCCATTTCTTTGATTAAACAACTCGAACAAAGAATTCTTTGAGATGAAAATGCTTATCATGAAGCAGGTAACATCCTATTCCTCCCCAAACCACAAGCAATTAACATATAAATGGCCTGGCAAAGGGACTTCTTTGAGAGGTGGCAGATTATAACTCCTCTTGCTCCTACACGGATAAAGCGTTTTTTTTAAAGACAGAAAAGAACAATTTCCAAATGAGAAAATGTCACAGATGGTCACAAACTAACTTCCCGAGGGTTGAGTATTTTGATGCATATACTCCTCCAAGTGAAAAATGTACAATGTACAAAATGTCCACTGGAGGATCTGTTCCTCCCCATGTGGGTAATCGCCCTTCTACCGGGTACTGAGCAGGCAACCGATATGCCCAGACAGGCGGCCAATGGGGGTGACAGCTTGCCCAGCCTCCCCATTGGCCAGGCCCGCCACCAGCTGCAACCAGAGCGAACTTTGAGGACAGCAGAGCCACTTGATAGGATTCTGCCTCTCTTCAAAGCATAGAGCACACATCAATTAATCCTCAAAAGACGCTTTCAAGAACATTATCCCTTTTGGAGACACGGAAGCTGAGAGGTGCTGCAGGTAGTTGAAGGGAAGGCAGGAAGTCGATGAAGAGAAAGTGGAGCACCGGGCTTTCAGCCCCAGTTCTGGTTCTCCGGAGAGAGTCAAGTTGCAGGAGAAGAATGAACCCAGGGAAGCCGGGCAGGGAGAGGTGGAGGAGAAGCTGCTGCTCTTGGTTGTGCCCCTCAAGGCTCCCACTGCTCCATCCCCCAGGAGGCCACAGAGTGAAACAAGGTTGAAGGCCTGAGTACAGCTGTGTGCACCAAACTGGGCACCAGAGAAAGAGTTAAAACAACCGGATTTGTGCTCAGAAACCCGTCTTTAGCACAATGACCTGTGGGAGTCTGTGGAAGGGGGAAAAATTGAAATCTGGATGCAATTTGCCACACTGAGTCTGTTTTGGTAACTCCCCCCAACATACACACATCCCCTTTCCTAAAATGGGGAGGGGGTGGGATCCGTGTGTGTAAACAGAGGCACTGCCCTGCCTGGCTGTTCTTTCCATCTTAGGAGAACCAACCCAGAACTTTCTACAGCTCCCACTCTGTGATCACAGCCTGTCACCATGATTGGCAATAAACATCACACATTCTCACATTACACATTTATTCGACCTTTAATTTTTGCTCTGAGATTCCTGGAAAACTTGTATGTCACTGGTCAAACCCACTATTTTTTCTCCACTCACATGGTCAGTGTTGATTGTCTTACACGCTGATTTCTACATGGAATGTTTTTAGCCTGCATTTTAACACTTAGAATAACTTTCTTTGCCACACACTACATACTGTTTGGGCCACTAAACAGAGCCCATGCCACGTGCAATGTTATAGGGTTATTGGAGACATTTCAGTGTTTATAGAAAGGACTTTCCTAAAGAATCTGAATGGGATTTCTCTCAATTTACCAATAGTTAAAATATAAGGAAAATTGCCCTAAAACTGATTTTTTTAAATTAAACTACCAACAGCTATTCTGCAATAGCCTTGCATATATAGAGATACGTATGTATCTATATGTAGATATAGATATAGATGCATATATATATATATATATATGCATGCTTGCCTAAGCATAGAAAATATCTGGAAGGGGACGGGCGCGGTGGCTCACGCCTGTAATCCCATCACTTTGGGAGGCCGAGGCGGGTGGATCACGAGGTCAAGAGATCGAGACCATCCTGGTCAACATGGTGAAACCCCGTCTCTACTAAAAATACAAAAAAGTAGCTGGGCATGGTGGCACCTGCCTGTAATCCCAGCTACTCAGGAGGCTGAGGCAGGAGAATTGCCTGAACCCAGGAGGCGGAGGTTGCGGTGAGCCGAGATTGTGCCATTGCACTCCAGCCTGGGTAACAAGAGCAAAACTCTGTCTCAAAAAAAAAAAAAAAAAAAGAAAAAAAAGAAAATATCTGGAAGGATTTACAAAAACTCCATAGCTTTGGGGAACAGAATGGGCAGACAGGAAGGAAACCTCTTTTTTTCTTGTTTTATGTTCTTCTGTACTGTGCATTGTTTACCATCAGCATGTTGCTTTTTTTTTTTTTAAGACTAGTCAAGTGCAATAGTGAGAAAGGGGGAAAGAAAGAACAAGGAGCTCAATCTGTAACTGACTGTGAACAATCAATTGAGATAACTCACTACCTTCAGACCAGCTAGCATGTTGCCTTTTAAATGTTTCAAATCACAAAATGAAAAAGTTACTCTAAGATCATCTATTTTTCCCCAGGTGTGGTATTTTGTCCCCATGCCTGCACAAAGTAAACCAGTAGATTTTAGAAATAGCTTGCTGCCTTTTTTTTTTTTTTTTTTTAAGACAGAGTCTCGCTCTCGTTGCCCAGGCTGGAGTGCAATGGTGCGATCTTGGCTCACCACAACCTCTGCCTCCCAGGTTCAAGCGATTCTCCTGCTTCAGCCTCCCGAGTAGCTGGGACTATAGGCATATACCACCATGCTCACCTAATTTTTGTATTTTTAGTAGAAACAGGGTTTCACCATGTTGGCCAGGCTGGTCTCGAACTCCTGACCTCATGATCCACCCACCTCAGCCTCCCAAAGTGCTGGCATAACAGGCATGAGCCACTGCACGCAACCTGCTGCCTTTTTTACACACAAAAAAAATTTCACACTTTAACTGAAGTACTGTCAACTCTCAGGTCACCATCTACAATGTACCACACCAAGAAAGGACAATATCTTCAAACCCACTTACCAGAAGAAATGATTGAAGCTGCATTTGGTAGGACACTGTCATACAAACCTCCAAGACACAGGAAGCAACTCAGGCTCCTTGACTTGACTTCCTTAAGGATGACTTGAGAAACACCAGATAGGCTAGGACACACAAACTCACAAAACCAACCAATAAACTGGAATCTCTCCAGTTTTTAAAAACATCTTTTTGGCCAGGCACAGTGGCTCACGTCTGTAATCCCAGCACTTTGGAAGGGCAAGCCAGGTGGATTACAAGGTCAAGAGATCTAGACCATCCTGGCGAACATGGTGAAACCCCGTCTCTACTAAAAATACAAAAATCAGCTGGGTTGTGGTAGCACCCACCTGTAGTCCCAGCTACTCGGGAGGCTTAGGCAGGAGAATCGTTTGAACCTGGGAGGCGAAGGTTGCTGTGAGCCGGGATCACTCCACTGTACTCCAGCCTAGCAACAGAGCAAGACTCCATCTCCAAAATATATATATATATATATACAAAAAATACAAAAATTAACCAGGAAAGGTAGCACATGCTGTAGTCCCAGCTACTCTGGAGGCTGAGGCAGGAGAATCACTCGAACCCAGGAGGCAGAGGCTGTGGTAAGCCAAGATCACACCACTGCACGCTACTCCAGCCTGGGTGGTAGAGTGAAACCTTGTGTCAAAAAAAAAAAAAAAAAAAAAAAAAAAAAAAAAAAAAAAAAAAAAAAAAAAAATCATCTTTTCTTCTCTTAAAGAATGAACTTTTCATGGGCCATCAACTTCTTCAGTCATTTAAGTATATGTTTACAGAATATTTCAGTTAGAAGCTCAGGAACTGGGGACCTGACCTAAAAGGCCCCTTTCTAGTCATAAAGCAATTAGAAAAAAAATAAAAACAGGTTGAAGTGATAAACTGATAAGAAAATTCAATTTTACAAAATTGTTAACTTACAGCTGTTTTTCTCATGAATATAGCTATAGTTGTCATCAGCAAATCAGTGACTTGGAATCTGAAAGGGTGGAAAATGTACATCCTAGGTCTCTTGAAGGCCTGGTGTTTGCCAGAGCTAGGCAGCAGGATGAATGGTCAATTTCAGCCTGGCCCTGAAATCAAAACCCTCTAACCATCACAGAGGTTCTGCAGGTAATCCGTTACTTACTGCCCACACTTCACTCAGCACAATCCTTAAAGTCACCAGAGGGAGCCCAAATTTGCAACAAACCAGAATGCATTCCTTTCGGGGCATAGTTATACTTCTGATTCTACTTTTGCCCTCTCCTTTCCCAGACTAATTTAGAAATGAAGGGAAGTAGGCTAAGAAAACCCTCACCTTTAATATTAATAAGACTTGTGCAGTCCCTGAATGATCAGAGCCCAGACTACATAGGACTTGAAATAAAGAGTGAGACTTTGATATGTAATATGAAAAAGTAACAGGCAGGAGGGGTGGATACACCAAACTGAGAGGCCTAGGGCTCAGCTTTTGCAGCTCCATCACTGACTGGCCCCGTGATGATCGTGCCTGTTTACTAAGCAGGGATAACCTACACTTGCCTGTCTACATTTTTATCTGTGAGACGAACGAAATGAAACCTCAAATGGCTTATTGGCCATGACAATTTTGGTTTTTTATTTTTGAGACAGAATCTTGCTCTGTCACCAGGCTGGAGTGCAGTAGCACGATCTCGGCTCACTGCAAACTCCGCCTCCCCGGGTTACAGCAATTCACCTGCCTCAGCATCCCGAGTAGCCGGGACTACAGGCACATGCCACCACACCCAATTAACTTTTGTATTTTTAATAGAGATGAGGTTTCACCATGTTAGCTAGGAGGGTCTCAATCTCTTTACCTTGTGATCCACCTGCTTTGGCCTCCCAAAGCGCTGGGATTACAAGCATGAGCCACTGTACTCAGCTGACAATGTTTAAAAATCAGTAGGGATGAGGGAACTAGGAATGCAGCCCATGCTATACCTTCTTTTCAAAAGAGATTTCCCATGTGCCATCCCATCTGTATTCGTGGGGAGATAGTAGGCCATTACAAGTGGCTCCAATTTATAAAAAACGTAACTGAGGCACAGAGTGGTGGTCTGCCCATGGCAGCATGGTCTGTAGAAGCAGCATCAGCCTGTTTAGTGCATTGAAATGTATTCCAGAGATATTGGTCTGTACAGACTTTCCTAGAATGTGTCTGGAAGGTTCGGCCACCCAGTGGGAGACCTAGAACACTTGCCATGCCTTTTCCATTCCAGCCTGGAGTTCTCTCCATGGCCTCAACCTGGTTCTGTGCAGCTTAGTTTTATAGGGAACTTTTTAACTGAGCCAACCTCAGAGTCTCACTGGCCCAGGGAATGGTGCGGGAGGCAAAGGATCCTACTGGGCCAGTATGTAACCCACATGTAAGGTCCATCCAAAGCAACTCTTCCAACCCTGGCTCACCAGGACAGGAGAAAGGTTAGCATCAAGGCACTGTTAGCTGGGACCTCACACCTCTGGGGCTTTTAACGGCTTGAGGCATGAGCAATCAGCAGAGCCCCACATCACAATCCCTGTACTCTGACACAAATTTTATTTGTGGGCAGGAAATGTCAGGAAACAGGTTGTAGAATCTAGATCAGCAGCAGCTTACCAAGAAGCTGGGTGAATTGTAAAGAAAGAAAGAAACAAGGGTTTAGTGACTATGGCCTCATTAAACACTTCTGTGGCCTGGCCTGTGCTTTGGGCTTTCACAGAGCTGTCTCATGCAATAGCTTTGGGCAGGGCACAACTTCTTTGGACTTACTCCGACCACAGGAGGAGGAGGAGGATGTCCATGGTTCTTTCCACCCCAGACACAGTATCGGTCACAGCCCCACCGTAATTCCACTACCCCAACTCTCCTCTTCCGCGGGTATTACAGGGTGCTGCAGTGGGTTCTCCAGTCCCACAAAATCCTTCCCCCTGGATCTTTCTCTTCTAAAACAGAAGGAGGACATCTTTCCCTCCTCTCTGAAGATCCATATTGCAGCCAGCAGGACTCCCAGCCGGAACACTGTCAATTTACTTAGGGATCCATGAGGCACCAAGTATACAGGCCCGGCAGGACAGGTAGCCCCCAGCAGCGGGGCCCCCACCTCTCAGCTGTCCCTGTGCCTCCTGGCGTTGGCATTCCCTGGCACTTCCCTGTGTTTTGCTGCATCTTGCCTCCATGGACTTTGAAGCACTTTCCTCTCACACCTTCCCCTGTACCTTTGGGGAGGTGAGAGGGGTTGGGGGGAAAAAGGAAGAGGAAGTGGGGCGCTGGCACTTCTGGAAACAAGCCATTGCCCAGCCTGCTCTGTGAAGGTCCCCCAAACCCGATCTAGGGAGGGAAACCGCATTCCGGGAATGCATGGAAGCTAGACAGACCCGCTGGAGCGTGGATCCCACCCACAGGAGATAATATTTTGAAAAGAGCACACATTTAATCAGAGAAGAAGAGCCCATGCCCCGGGTTAAGAGCATAGCTGTTTCCTCCTCCATCTGCCCTCCCTTTCCCAGCCCCAGCTAGAGCAAGTGGTTAAGCCAACCCAAATCCAGAAGTATGAATAAAGCATGAGGCACAGGAGGACATGGCGGCGACACACAGATGGCCTTTTCACCTGTGCAGGCCATAGCTCTGTGCAGAAGGGCTGAGGTTGGGGGCAGCCCCTGTGCCCTCAGTAACCATGCAAGAGGAGGTGGGCCTCCCTAGGAGAGGTGTGAAATGTGGGCTGAGGACTTAGGGAGTTTACTGGGAAGTGCCAGCCATCCTGGGGCAGACACCAAGAGCTGGAGTGATTTGTTGGCCCTTTTTCATGAGTTAATTTGCCTCCAGCAGATTCCATTAGTGACCTGACCGACCAAGGGCCTGGAGGAGGTCCCTAGAAGAGCTGCTGAATCAGCAGACTGAGGGGGCGACCAGGAAGGCCAGACGTCTTGCACCCAGCCCTTTGCTCAGAGTTTCTGTTTGAAGAGCTTAGAATCACCATTTGCTAAGCTGTTGTTAAGGCAGCACCTCTAAACCATGTATGGAGAGAAGACACACAAACTTTGACCACCAAACGTGAACGGCCAATCAGAAGCTGACATAATCAGCTTCTGATTGAGGAAAAATGATTTGATGGGGGACAAGAATTCCCACGTGAAATAACCTTTTCTTCCCAATAGCAGGAAAAAAGCAAAAGTTATAAACTTATAAAAAAGCTTATTAAAAACTTACTTAAAAAGCACAAGTTTAAACATGGTTCCATCTGCAACTAGGAACTGGTAGAGGAGGGAGGGTTTGAACTTGCTTTAAGCTTCAACTGATAAGCCCCAAAGAATAAGAAAATAATGCTACTGTTACTACTGCTGCTGCTATGATTACAAATAATAATGACCGCAGTTAACGTTTATTTGGCACATAGTACATGCTAGGAAGTATGCAGTGAGTTCTTTTTTTTTTTTTTGAAATGGAGTCTTGCTCTGTCCCCAGGCTGGAGTGCAGTGTGCAATTTTGGCTCACTGCAGCCTCCACCTCCCGGGTTCAAGCGATTCTCCTGCCTCAGCCTCCCGAGTAGCCGGGACTACAGGCATGCACCACCACACCCGGCTAATTTGTTTGTATTTTTGGTAGAGACAGGGTTTTACCATGTTGGCCAGAATGGTCATGATCTCTTGACCTCGTGATCCACCCGTCTTGGCCTCCCAAAGTGCTGGGATTACAGGTGTGAGTCCCCGCGCCCGGCCTGCGCTGAGTTCTTTACGCACGATCTCATTTACTCCTTGCAACATCTCTTGTTGCAAGGATAAAGAAACTATGTGGGTAAGAAAAGTCACATAGCTGCTAAGTCATAGAAAAGGTTCAGAGCAAAATCAAACCCAGGTGTAGGCTGGGCGAGGTGGCTCATGCCTATAATCCTAGCACTTTGAGAGGCCCAGCCAGGCGGATCGCTTGAGGACAGGAATTCAAGACTAGCCTGGATAACATGGTAAAACCCCATCTCTACCAAAAACACAAAACAAATTAGCCAGGTGTGGTGGCACACTCCTGTTGTCCCAGCTACTCAGGAGACTGAGGTGGAAGGATTGCTTGAGCCCAGGAGGCGGAGGCTGCAGTGAGCCAAGACTGCACCATTGCACTCCAGCCTGGGTGAGAGAGTGAAACTCAGTCTCAAAAAAAAAAAAAAAACCACAAACCCAGGTGTGTCTGACTCCAAGCTTGTGCACTTACCGACTCTACTACATGGCTAAATCCCATGGGCTACAGAAAGAGCTTGGAAACAGGGCTCAGGAGAACAGCCTCCAGCCCCACAGGCACCCTGAGTAGCTGTGGGATCTTGACAAGGGATTTCAACTCGTAGGGCATCCTATTCCATCAGATGATTGAATGATGTCTTAGGAACTATAGGGTCCAGCCCTATAGGGTTCTGTGAGCCCCTCTCTGCTGGTACAAAGACGAGAAACTGTAGAAATGAAAGACACAGACACAGAGATAGAGAAAAGGGAGTTTGGGCTCAAGGATCCACTGCCAGCCAAAGTGTGGAGACCTGCAGTGGCACCGAGTGCCTGGACACTCTGACTTTATTGAGTACAAAGCAGGGGCAGGGAAGGCAGGGTGAGGTAATGGTGGTCGGTGATAGGGTCAGGTCAATCACGTGTCTTGAAGACAGCGGGCCCAAGCCTTTCACATAGCCGAGGCAAGGAGAAAAGCTAATGAGTCAGTGCTCTTCACATGTTTGTCAGAAATATCAAGGACACTAAGATTATGTTACTATTATTAATTCTTATCTTTTAAGAAAAAGAGAAACCAGGTGCGGAAGCAGGACGTGAGAGCGGACATGGAAGGTGACCACTGAAGCACAGCATCACACAGAGACAGTTAAGCCCCCAGATGTCTGCGGGCCTACCTGACACCCATCAGGCCTTGCCACAAGAGCTTGGAGAAGCAGAGTTTTCTCCTAACTTCCCCAGGAAGGAGATGTCTCGGTCATTTTGGACATCCCCTTCCCTAGCTGGCTGAACAGCGGGCGCTTTCACAGCACTGGCGCTGCCGCACAGCCGAGGCGCCCTCCAGCAGCCCTTATGCGGGCGTGACAGAGGGCTTGAGCGTCTTGCCTTAGGATCACTTTGTTCACAATGTCACCTCAGTTCCATGCTTCATAACCCAAAAGTCATTAGTAAAATTAAAGGTTATATTGAGTATATATCTTTATGATTATAAGTGAGTATAAGATTATATATGATTATATAAAGGAATAACTATGTGCCTACATTTTTAATTCTTTTTTTTCTTTTTTTTTAATTTTTATAATTTTTTTAAAAAATATTTTTTTTATGAAAATAGAGACAGGGTTTCACCATGTTGGTCAGGCTGCTCTCGAACTCCCGACCTCAGGTGATCTTCCTGCCTCAGCCTCCCAAAGTGCTGGGATTACAGGCATGAGCCACCATGCCCAGCTCTAATTCTTTTCTAAATCAGTATTTATATGGGAACAGGCTAAGTCTTCAGACCGTTGCCACAGCCCTTATGGGGTTCCCCCCCTACAAGGGACCCCTTCAATTCAAACCACAGTTACTGATGGGCTGCCTGAGTGCCAGGCACTAAGATAGGGGGCAGAGGAATGTACAAACACAACTAAGGCATGGTCCTTCCCTCCAGGAGTTTCCAGTCTAGCCCTGCCTTATGCAAAAGCCAAAGAGCCTTAGGAGCCCTTTCAGGTCTGAAAGACTACTCAGAGATTCCTTTTGAACATGCAAAGTGTTTCTGACAGCATTCATATTCATCTTCTATTTGTTCTGTGTGGACATATGTGTGGAGAGGTATCTGAAATTATGTTCGCCCAGTGGATTTGGGGTGATACTTTTGCTCCCATCTTTTTACTTTTATGTGTTGCTTGAATTTTCAGTAACAAGTATACATCATTTCTATAAAAGCAAAGGCATTTTTAAAATACTGCTAAACAATACTCTGTATCGGAGTATATGTATGTATATATGCACACACATACATATACACACAGATATATTGCAGCAGTAACTGGATATTTAATAATACTGCGGAATTATTGGTAAATAAGATTGTGATGAGGTTTCTAGAAAGAATCTTTATTTTTTACAGATACATACTGAAATATTTACAGACAAAATGATGTCTGAGATTTATTTCAAAATAATCCCCAGTGTGAGAGGGTAGAAGTAGGCTATAAGTGAGACAAAACTGGCTCTGAGTTCCAGTTAGTGGGAGCAATTTGGGTGCTGGGCGATGGGTATAAGAGGGTTCATGACACTGTATAAGTTTGCAATTTTCCATACTATACAGTAAAAAAGGAACTCCTTTCAAGGCCAGCAGGGCAGCAACATTTCCCCAAAGCTAAGCTGAGCACCCAGCTGGCAGCCTTTCTACCTGGGGTTTCCACCACCCTTGGCTTCCTCCCTCTTTGACTAGCACCGTTTAACTTCACTTGTTCTCTGCGGCTTCCTCCCACCCCCACACCATTCCCCCCAACCTTCTGGAATCACGTGCCATGTCTGTTTGTACATTCCAGTGCCCGGGCCATCCCTCTTCGACCTCACCCTGGCCCAGGGGACAGAGGGGATGGGCCTGAGCAATGCTCCCACACACCTCCGCCCAAAGCCAGCTGTTTGCTGTAGAAGTAGAACAGCTTGACTCCTGGGTGTGAGGGGCACAGTTCACTCATTCCCCCATCAAACACTGAGCCAGACGCTGGGGACCCAGCAGTCAACAAGACTAAATTGCCACCTTCACAGCGTTTCCCTGCTAGTGAAGGAGCCATTATCAATGTTATCTCCCCAACCCTCCCAGATTTAGGGCCGGGGTAAATTCTCAGCCCTAAAGACATCCCTGAATCACCTGGGATCTAGTCCAGATCATTTAAACCTGAAAGACATAAACTAGTGCCAAGAGCTAGAATACCACCCAACTACCCACCCCAGTCCAGTTCCTCATTTCCTCAACTCAGCAGCCAGAGTGATGCTGCAAAACCCTCTGGTGGGTCCCAACTCCAGGGATAAGCCAAAGTGCTCCTATTCCTCCTCCTCTCTCTCACTCCGCTCCAGCCACACGGCCTCCGATGCTGTTCTTCAAATCATTAGCCATGCCTCCGCCTCTGGACCTTTGCACCAGCTGTTCCCTCTGTCTTGAATCCTCTTTTCCCAGATGACCCTCAAATGTTGCTGCTCAGGGAGCCCTTCCCCCCCAACACTCCTGATCCCAACTCCCCACTTTAGTTACTTCCATAAACTTCTGACCATCTCACTTATTTGCTTAGTTACATTATCATCTGGGTGCCCCCACTAGAACATGAGCTCTGTGCAGGCAAGGATTTCACCCATTTGTTCACTGCTCTATGTCTAGCACCCAGAATAGTGTGATTCATTCAGCAATAAATATTTGTTGAATTGAATTAATCCCAGGACACCTGGAAATATTTTTATATCCCCATTGGGGAGGAAAAATTACAGAATCCCCTTAAAGATATATTATTCCATTTATATATAAATATTCCTCCAGGCTTTTCTCAAGCAAACAAATAAGCTCTAATGAATTTCAAAAGAGAAAGACATCTCATTTCATTTTAACTTTCTCTTGCCCTTCCCAAGTCAAGGACCAGCTCCTCATTTCCCTGGCCCAAAGCTGGAATCTGTGTGCTCAGTGGACTCAGGAGGAGTTGCAGGTGCCACCGACCTGAAGGCAATTACCACCCACAAGTTTCAGGAGAAGAGAAGAGAAGATTACTGAGAAAGGAAAGAGAAATTAGCACATAGATGAGAAACACATGTTTAAAAACTCCTTCTGAGGCCATGAGTCAGCTGAGTGAAGCTGGCACCAGAGTGACAAATTAATTTCATGATCCTGTTGCTTTCATTGGGAAACGTGAGATTCTAAAAAAAAAAAGAAAGAAAAAAGAAACTGATGTGTAGAAAAGGGCACGTGTGTCTGCCCACACACATACACAGAGCGGTCTGGTAAGAAAACAAGTTGTTTTCCAGTGCATTTGTTTTGAATGTGCATTGAGCCACCCACCTACTGTGTGCCCAGCAGACCAGAAACAGCTAAGACTCAATTCCTCCCCTCAAGGAGTTCTGGCAGGTGGGAGTGGCTGGCATAGACACAGCCCACCAGAAGTCACTGTGCCACTGTGCAAATGTTCTGCTGGCAGAAATTAAGCACTAGGGGCAGCTGGTTCTGCCTAGAAAGAAGGCTTGGGCCTTGAATTGTGCAGAGACACTGGAAGAGCGCATCACATAGAGACCTGGGGGTCGGGGAAGAAGACCTGGCAGAGAAGGTCACAGAAGCAAAGGCTTGGAGTGGGGAGTGCATGGCAGGGCGGGATTGAAGCTCAGAGTCTGCCGAGAGGTGGTGGAATGGGAGGGTGGAATGGGAGGTTGGAATGTGAATGTTGGACTAGGGAGTCCGGTGTCCTCCTCTGGTAAGTACCCCCAGTCCCTTCAGAGAGAATTGATCCCTCCCCTCTTCTGCGTCCCACCCACCCCATACACACTCCCCAGGGCTCACACCCAGCCCAGGGCCTGGGCACAGCGCACTGGCTGCTCCCTCTTCATGGACTGCTTCTTCCCCAGACAAATGCCACTCCTTCCCATCCTGCAGGTCTCTGCTCAACCATCACCTTCTCAGTGAAGCTGTCCCTAGCGCCCCCTACAAGGGGACAAACCCACACACACATGTCCCTATGTCACTTTATTTTCCGCCACAGCATTTACACTTGTGTTTTGGTCAGTGTTGGCCTCTTCCACTGGACTGCAAGCTCCATGAAGCCGGGGACTCTGTTTTATCGGCTGCCATATCCCCAGCACCTACAGTGTTCGGCACTCAGTGAGGGCTCAACAAATATTTGACAAATGAATAAAAAATGCTTGTAACACTTGAGTGACTCAGGTTGTTTATTTCTTCCCCTCCTACAAGATTGAAAACGGAGGTCGGGCTCAGTGGCTTATGCCTGTAATCCAAGCACTTTGGGAGGCCAAGGTGGGCAGATCACCTGAGGTCAGGAGTTCGAGACCAGCCTGACCAATATGATGAAACCCCATCTCTACTAAAAATACAAAAATTAGCCAGGTGTGGTGGCACAGGCCTGTAATTCCAGCTACTTGGGAGGCTGAGACAGGAGAATCGCTTGAACCTGGGAGACAGAGGTTGCAGTGAGCCAAGATCGAGCCATTGCACTCCAGCCTGGGCAGCAAGAGTGAAACTCCATTCTCTCACCCCCCAAAAAAGAAAAGGCCAGGCACAGTGGCTCACGCCTGTAATCCCAGCACTTTGGAAGGCCAAGGCGGGCGGATCATGAGGTCAGGAGTTCAAAACCAGACTGGCCAACATTGTGAAACCCTGTCTCTACTAAAAAATACAAAAATTAGCTGGGCACGGTGGCTTGTGCCTCTAATCCCAGCTACTTGGGAAGCTGAGGTAGGAGAATGGCTTGAACCGGGACCCGGGAGGCAGAAGTTGCAGTGAGGCAAGATTGTGCCACTGAACTTCAGCCTGGGCTACAGAGGGAGACTCTGTCTCAAAACAAAAGAAAAAAACAAAAGAAAATGGATGTGAAAGCAAAGTGTGAGCTTTCAGCTCTCTACCCTGGCACCGTGCATGGTGCTGCCCAGGTTGGCACTCAGTAATTAGCTGATGGATGGGTGGGTGGCCAGGTGGCCAGGTGGATGGAAGGATGGATGAATGCATGCATTCTATAGTCAGTAGGAGCCATCAAAGGTATAAAGAAACTGAACTGTGCAATGCCTTTCCTGTGGGAAGTGGCCTGATGGGGAGAAGCACTGCAGGCTGGGAACACAACAAGGACGCTCCTGCCAGTGTCACCACAGACACAGTGTGGCCTGAATGGGAGGTGAATAGAGGAGGGGACAGAGTCCAGAGACATTCCAAGGTTAAGCCAATATGACTCGGAACTAAGTGTAAGTCAGGAAGGGGAGGGAGGAGCCAAAGATGACGCTCAGATTTTTGCTTGGATGACAGTGAACTCCAAGGAGAATAAGCAGCTTTAAGGGAAGAAGTTCGACTCATTCAGGATAGATGTGTGAGGGAGGACATCCAGGCAGTAGAATGGTCAGGAGGAGAGAGGGAGGTTGAGTCCTGGGTGCTGGCTGGAGCCATGGGAATCACTCATTCATTTATCTTTCCAAGCCCATGCCAGGTCCCAGGCATTGACTCTGCTGGAGACTATGGACGCTGCAGTGCCCAAGATAGGCAAGGTCTGTGCTCTCGTGGAACTTACGTTCCAAGAGGAAAGGTAAACAAAAGAAAGGTGGCCAAACAAATACATAATTTCTGATATTGTGTGCACTGTGAAGAAAATAAAACCAGCATTGGAGCATGATGTGGGGACAATATCAGACACGGTGGGCCAGGAAGGGTAAAGAGGTAGCTTTTGCCACGATGAGGCAGAGAACGGGGATGACCACAAAGCTCCTGCTTCATGGCTTCAATTTTCTTGAACAAGTCTGGGGTGAAATCATGGGCTGAAAACAGGGGGATGGAAATAGTTTTCGGGTAAATGAAAAAACACTGGACCATTCTCTGCCATAGGAAGAAATGGACAGGATGAGAAGAGATTATGATGGAGCACCAAGGACCTAGCTGAGGGCTGAAAGCACAGGGAGGTCAGGAGCCATCCGCGCACAGCATGTGCCTGTTTCACAGCCTCCCAGATTGATGATGCTTTATGTCCCTGCCACTGGACTGACAGCAGCACGAGCCCAGGCACAGTGGCTCACGCCTGTAATCCCAGCACTTTGGGAGGCCGAGGTGGGCAGATCACTTGAGGTCAGGAGTTTGAGACCAGCCTGGCCAACATGGTGAAACTCTGTCTCTACTAAAATCACAAAACTTAGCTGGGTGTGGTGGTGTGTGCCTGTAATCCCAGCTACTTGGGAGGCTGAGGCAGGAGAATCACTTGAGCCCAGAAGGCCGAGGTTGCAGTGAGCTGAGATGGCACCACTGCACTCCAGCCTGGGTGACAGAGCGAGGCTCAGTCTCAAAAAAGAATTAAAAAGAGGCTGGGTGTGGTGGCTCAGGCCTGTAATCCTAAAACTTCAGGAGGCCAAAGCAGATGGATCACAAGGTCAGGAGTTCAAGACCAGCCCGGCCAATATGGTGAAGCCCCACGTCTACTAAAAATACAAAAATTAGCCAGGCATGGTGGGAGGCGCTTGTAGTCCCAGCTACTCAGGAGGCTGAGACAGGAGAATCGCTTGAACCCAGGAGGCAAAGGCTGCAGTGAGCCGAGATCGCACCACTGCACTCCAGCCTGGGTGACAGAGTGAGACTCCATCTCAAAAAAAGATTTAAAATAAAAAAAAGCAGCACTAATGCCCTGGTAGTGATGTGGAAGCTCTACCTCCACTTTGTATGAGATGGGCTTGCCAGTTTGCTGATTTGATTTTAATTTAGTTTGATGGACTGTGAGGGTTTTCATTACTTGGTTTCACCAGGCACATTCCCACCACCACCCCTTCCATAGACCACAGTCGCCTCAGTCCATGTTCCCACCACAGCCTCCCTGCACAAGCCATTCTGCAAATTCATCACCCTCAACATCCATCCTGCCAGACCTTAAGTAACTACCCAGCACCTGCAGGATCGGCGCCAAACTTTTCACCCAGGTATTTATAACCAGGTCCTTCATGACTGGTCCAGCTTCTCTTTTCCAATGACCTGGCTGGTGCACTCACTGGTCCTTTCTGAACCCAACCCTATTTGAATGCTCAGGCTCAGGTCCCCGCCTCTGCTCCATCACTACCTGCCATGGAGTCTTGGGCAAGTTGCTTAAACTCCTTGGAGTTCTCTCATCTACAAAAAAGTTAATACTACCTGCCTCCTAGGGGCGTTAGGGTGATTGAATGAGTTCGTTTATGTAAAGCACATGGCACAGACTGCTGAGCAAAGTATCGGTGTTCACCTGACAGTGGCTAGAACGAGTACCATCATCACTTTAAAGGGCTGCTGTGTAATGATGCAGTTATTGCAGCAGCCAACACGTGGCCACACGCACAGAAGACACCGGACACGAAGCCATTAATATTGCTCTTTTGTTGCTCTTTGTGATTCGTCTCTTGGTTTCCACTGCATTCCTCCTTGGGCTTATCTTAAAAGTCAACTTCCATCTTAAAGTCTTATCGTCTTCAACTTCTATTAGCATTCCATAAATGTCTTATCCCTCAAAGAGACAGAAAGTTCCTGGAGAATAGAAATTGTAGCCTCAACTTCTTAATATCCCCACAGTGTGAAGTACAGAGCCTTCCACTTTAGGAGGTGCTAAACAATTCCTAGTTGGTGTGCTGTGCTGAGAGATTGGTTTCCCTCTCCCAGAGATAAGGATCCCCTCTCATCAGCTTTCTAACCTCTGCCCACAGTAAGACCCCCTTAAGCCCTGTCTCCATCAAAAAGTTGGCCAGTGAAATTGATTTCTTCTTTCCCTGAAATTTCATGTCACTCATTGTCTAAACCATGATTGTGTCATAGGCTGCCTTAGAGCCTCCAGACTTTTAGGGCAGGCAAAGCGGAAGGAGATTGGGCATGTAGCCCATCTTGCCTCCACTGGCGTTCATTTTCCTTTTTTTTTTTTGAGATAAGAGTCTTGCCCTGTTGCCCGGGCTGGATAGCAGTGGCGTGACTTCAGCTCACTGCAACTTCTGCCTCCCGGGAAGCGATTCTCCTGCCTCAGCCTCCTGAGTAGCTGGGATTATAGGCATGCACCACACATGACTAATTTTTTTTTGTATTTTTAGTAGAGGCAGGGTGTCACCATGTTAGTCATGGTAGTCTCAAACTCCTGACCTCATGATCCATGCCCCTCGGCCTCCCAAAGTTCTAGGATTAGCCACTGTGCCTGGCCCACTGGTACTCATTTTGTAAGTGTATTCTTTTCTAGCCAAACCATGAACTCTCCAGGCTACCTCAAGGGTCTTACAAGGAAGAAACAAAGGCCTAGGTGCCCAAATACTGGTATTTTAACAGGACAGTTTTATTTTTAATAAAATAGTTTTTATAGAGACGGTCTCGCTGTGTTGTCCAAGTTGTTCCCAAACTCCTGGGCTCAAACAATCCTCCTGCCTCAGCCTCCCAAAGTACTGGGATTACAGGTGTAACCATTTTTTATAGGAGTTCTGCCTCCTACAGCTTCGCTACAGCTCCTGGACTCAAGCCATATGCCTGACTCAGCCTCCCACATGCTGGGATTACAGGTGTAAGCCACCACACCTGGCCATAAGAAGTAATAATAACAGGAATGAACCCACCTGATTCCACCCTTTCATGCACTAACTAGATATGGATCTTTTGAGCCCTCAAAAAGGTACTGATCTTTTTTTAAAGGAACTACCTCTGAACATCATAAGATTCAATGCCTTTTTAACCTCGCACACTGGAGAAAGAGGTAGGAAGGAAGAAGGGCAAAGAGTGCTTAGGAGTCAGACATCTCTCTCTTCTCATCAACTCTATCACTTTGTAACGGTCTCAACTGGGATGCCGGAGTTCCCAGAGCCCTAGTCTCCTCAATTGCATTTTTGAGGGGCCTAAAGGAAATCACCTTGTCTCCAAAGCACTTGGTCCCCTTATAACCACCCTACACACATTGAAAGCATCATCACCTTCGTGGTTGCATATGCAGAGCTCGGAAGAACAAAGGTGCTCAAACTTTCCAGGGCATGAGAATCGGATTGCATGGCCTCACCACCAGGGATTTTGATTCAGTGGCTCCAGCGGGAAGCCCCAGGAATCTACCTTTCCATCAATCACCCAGGTGCCCCTCCTGTAGGTAGTCCTCAGAGGACACTTTGAGAAACCCAAAGGAACAGCAGAGGGAGGCAAACTGCTCAACTCTACTTGGGAGGAAAACAATCTACTCACAGTATAGAAAACTTCCCACGAGCGAGCAGCGAGTGTCCATCAGAATGACAGGAAGAAGGGAGGCAGTTAAAGGGAATGCGCCATCGTCAAAGCCTTCTCCAGCTAATATCTTATCCTTCCTGCCTATGCACCTATCTCACTTTTATTTTTTTAATTTCACCCAGACAAGCCTCCCCGAAACCCATTCATCCCGACCTTCCCGGGTCCATCACTAAATCTCCCCATGTCCAGGGGAAATTTTTAGACAGTGCATTGGATCAAGTCACTTTCCTAACTTCAATCCTTCCATGGCTGCTCGCTGCTCTTAGGGTAAAGTACACATTCCTCAAAATTCTCCATCAGAACCCTGCATGGTCAGGCGTCTCCTGACCTCTCTTACGATCTCATCCCTCTCTAGGGCTACAGCCACAGTGGCCTTCCATGGATCCCCCAACAAACACAGGACCTGAGCACATGCCATTCCCTCTGCCTGGGATGAAATGTTTCCTCTTCAAGGAAATTGTCCCTCAGTGCACGAGACCAGAACAGATCCCCCCCTACACCCTTCTATCTTCCTGAACTTTTCAGCCTAATGCAGATCCCACATTTACTTATATATTTGTGTGATTATATGATTAACATCTGCCTTCCCAAGAGGACCATAAGCTCACAAAGATAGGATCTGTGTTGGTTTGGCTCACCATTATGTAGCCAGGACCACAGTAGCTGGTACATTGTATGTGTTCAACTAACACAGCATGAATGCCCAGTGCACTGTGGTCTAGGGAGACATGGATGAAGCAGAAAAGTGAGACACACACTGGAAAAATCCACAATGCAAATGACAGGCCAGTGTGAAACGGTACACTTTCTCTTGGTCATGGCCACTGAAAATCTTTTGGACGGTCACATGGATGGCAGTCACTGGATGCCACAAGATCTCAGGCTCTCCCAAATAATAGCATCTCTCCGGGACTCTACCCAGAGGAAGGACCAGGAGAAAGTGGCTTACCTCCTAAGGAATGTGAGGACTGAAAAAGAGGGCTGGGAGAGAGAGAGTGCCAACCTCCTCAATGCCCTTCTTGTTATCTCCTGAAAATGTGGCTTAGTCCCTCACTATCAGAACTCAGAGAGAGAGGTGGGGAAGAGAAGGTCACAGACAGAAACGATCCTCCCCCCTCCTATATGGAGCCACAGAAACAGGCGTACTCAGATTATCTTTGAGTTTGTTTTTTTTCCCTAGAGATGAGTGGGGAGTAGGGTGAGCAGGAAGATTCAGAGCAGTCAATTCGTAAAACAGTGTTTTTCTGCGGGGTTATCAGACCCATGCCCATTCAAGGCATGCAAAACAGACTGAAGTTTAGATTCTCTGACTTGGCTATTGAGTCCCATCAATTACACCACGTGGAAAAAACTTTGGACAGTTAAAAATAACATAGGGGCCTGGTGTTTGGAAGATCTGGAGTTTGGAATGCCAGCTTGTCAAGCACAGATCCCTGCCTACCAAAAGCATGTGCTGGGAACTCACATATACACCAACCAGTACAGGAGGGTCATGGATGAGCAAGGCGCCTGTTTCCTACCACCCTGACAAAGTGGGTTGAGCCAACTTGGAGGACAGGCTCTCAATCCTCAGTCCCTTTGGTCTAAAGGACTTCCAAGCGCTCTTCTAGCTGCGTAAAGGGAAGAGCTTATCCAAGCAAGAAGTAGTCTCCTTCCCCTCGGAGGAGGCAGCCGTGAATGGAATCGTAGGCCGAGCCCAGTCACCTTACAGAGACACTTCGCCTCTGTGTACTGTGTTTCCACATCTGTGAAATTCTTGTTCTTTCTCAGAAGGACCCAATATCAGCACCAATTAACTAGTACATAATAAGCTGGGTTCCCCAGGAGGCGGAGGTTGCGGTGAGCCGAGATCGCGCCATTGCACTCCAGCCTGGGTAACAAGAGCGAAACTCCGTCTCAAGA
>NW_016107369.1:6290184-6307204 GCF_001604975.1 Cebus imitator | reverse complement strand
ACATTTGTTCTAAGAGTAAAAAAAATAAATTGATCAAAATAATAATGCCATAGATTTCTGGAACTTCTTTCTTCTAAGAAAACTAGCACTTCTACTTATTTCATTTTCTTAAAGATGCCAAAGTGAGGAAAATATCACATTGTCTCCTCATTTTACAGAAGGAAAAACAGGGTTACTGCAAATGTCCATTAAGAGGGTAATGAGGCTGGGCATAGTGGCTCATGTCTGTAATCCCAGCACTTTGGGAGGCTGAGGCAGGTGGATGGCTTGAGGCCAGGAGTCCAAGACCAGCCTGGGTAACATGGCAAAACCCTGTCTCTACTTCTATTAGTCCATTTTCACACTGCTGATAAAGACATATCTGAGACTAGGAAGAGAAAGAGGTTTATTTGGACTTACAGTTCCACGTGGCTGGGGAGGCCTCAGAATCATGGTGAGAGGCGAAAGGCACTTCTTACATGGTGGCAGCAAGAGAAAATGAGGAAGAAGCAGAAGCGGAAACCCCAGATAAACCCATCAGATCTCATGAGACTTATTCACTATCACAAGAATAGCACAGGAAAGACCGGCCCCCATGATTCAATTACCTCCCCCTGGGTCCCTCCCACAACACGTGGGAATTCTGGGAGATACAATTCAAGTTGAGATTTAGATGGGGATACAGCCAAACCATATCATTCTGCCCCTGGCCCCTCCAAATATCATGTCCTCACATTTCAAAACCAATCATGCCTTCCCAAAAATCCCCCAAAGTCTTAACTCATTTCAGCATTAACCCAAAAGTCCATAGTCCAAAGTCTCATCTGAGACAAAGCAAGTCCCTTCTGTCTATGAGCCTGTAAAATCAAAAACAAGCTAGTTACTTCCTAGATACAGTGGTAGTATGTCGTTCCAAATGAGAGAAATTGGCCAAAGCAAAGGGGTTACAGGGCCCATGCAAATTTGAAATCCAGTGGGGCAGTCAAATTTTAGAGCTCCAAAATGATCTCCTTTGACTCCAGGTCTCACATCCAGGTCACACTGATGCAACAGGTGGGTTCCCATGGTCTCGGGCAGCTCCACCCCTGTGGCTTTGCAGGGTACAGCCTCCCTCCCGCCTGCTTTCACAGGCTGGCATTGTGTCTGCGGCTTTTCCAGGTGCACAGTGCAAGCTGTTGGTGGATCTACCATTCTGGGGTCTGGACGATGGTGGCCCTCTGCTCACAGCTCCACTAGGCAGTGCCCCAGGAGGGACTCTGTGTGGAGGCTCCAACCCCACATTTCCCTTCTGCACTGCCCTAGTAGAGGTTCTCCATGAGAGCCCCACCCCTGCAGCAAACTTTTGCTGGGACATCCAGGCGTTTCCATTCGTCTTCTGAAATCTAGGCAGAAGTTCACAAACCTCCATTTTGACTTCTGTGCACCCACAGGCTTAACACCACATGGAAGCTGCCAAGGCTTGGGGCTTCTACTCTCTGCAGCCACAGCCTGAGCTGTATGTTGGCCCCTTTCAGCCACAGCTGGAGCATCTGGGACACAGGGCACCAAGTCCCTAGGCTGCACACAGCATGGAGACCCTGGTCCCACCCTATGAAACCTCTTTTTCCTCCTAGGCCTCCAGGCCTGTGATGGGAGGGGCTGTCATAAAGGTCTCTGACATGGCCTGGAGACATTTTCCCCAGGGTCTTGGGGAATAACATTAGGCTTCTTGCTACTTATGCAAATTTTTGCAGCAGTTCTAATTTTTCCCCAGAAAATGGGTTTTTCTTTTCTATCTCATAGTCAGTCTGCAAATTTTCCAAACTTTTATGCTCTGCTTCCCTTACAAAACTGAATTCCTTTAATGGCACCAAAGTCACATCTTGGATGCTTTGCTGCTTAGAAATTTCTTCCACCAGGCTGGGCACAGTGGCTCACACCTGTAATGCCAGCACTTTGGGAGGCCAAGGCAGGCGGATCATGAAATCAGGAGTTCAAGACCAGCCTGGCCAGCATAGTGAAACCCCATCTCTACTAAAAATACAAAAATATTAGCCAGGCATGGTGGCGCATGTCTCCTGCCTCAGCCTGCTGTAGTCCTAGCTACTCAGGAGGCTGAGGCAGGAGAATCGTTTGAACCTAGGAAGCAGAGGGTGTGGTGAGCCGAGATCGCACCACTGCACTCCAGCCTGGGCAACAGAGTGAAACTCCATATTAAAAAAAGACATTTTCGGCCGGGCGTGGTGGCTCATGCCTGTAATCCAAGCACTTTGGAGGCCAAGGCGGGCAGATCACCTGAGGTTGGGAGTTCAAGACCAGCCTGACCAACGTGGTAAAACCCCCCCTTTAAAAAACATATTAAAAAATTTAAAAAATAAAGACATTTTCTTCCACCAGATAACCTAAGTCATCTCTCTCAAGTTCAAAGTTCCATGAATCTCTAGGGCAGGGGCAAAATGCTGCCAGTCTCTTTGCTAAAACTTAACAAGAGTCACCTTTGCTCCGGTTCCCAACAAGTTCCTCATCTCCATCTGAGACCACCTCAGCCTGGATTTTATTATCCACATCACTATCAGCATTTTGGGCAAAGTCCTTCAAGAAATCTCTAGGAAGTTCCAAACTTTTCCACATTTTCCTGTCTTCTTCTGAGCCTTTCAAATTGTTCCAATCTCTGCCTGTTGCCCAGTTCCAAAGTCACTCGCACATTTTTGGGTATCTTTTCAGCAAGACCCCACTCTACTGGTACCAATTACTGTATTAGTCTGTTTTCATGCAACTGATAAAGACACACCTGAGACTAGGAAGAAAAAGAGGTTTATTTGTGGACTTACAGTTCCACATGGCTGGGGAGGCCTCAGAATCATGGTGGGAGGCAAAGGCACTTCTTACATGGCGGCAGCAAGATAAAATGAAGAAGCAGAAGCAGAAACCCCTGATAAACCCATCAGATCTCGTGAGACTTATTCGCTGTGATGAGAATAGCACAGGAAAGACCGGCCCCTGTGATTCAGTTACCTCCCCCTGGGTCCCTCACACAACACCTGAGAATTCTGGGAGATCTACAATTCAAGTTGAGATTTAGGTGGCGTCACAGCCAAATCCTATCACTACTATAAATATAAAAATTAACTGGGTGTGGTGGTGCACGCCTGTGGTCCCAGCTACTTGGGAAGCTGGGGTGGGAGAACTGCTTGAGCCTGGGAGGTCAAGGCTGCAGTGAGCCATGACTGCACCACTGCATTCCAGCCTGGTCAACAGAGCAAGACCCTATCTCAAAAAAAAGGATACTGTGTGCCGACTCTTCAAAGCGCTTTTCATACGTTAACTTGTTTAATTCTTCCAACAACCCTATAAAGGCAGAAACTATTAGTCCTACTTTACAGATGAGGAAACTGAGGTACAGAGGTTAGGAATCCTGCCCAAGGTCATAGGGCTTGGACTTGAACCCAAACTCTCTGGCTCCAGAGCTTGCACCCAAGCCATGGGTGACACAGCAACTGCTCCCCAGCCTCCTGCTCCCCACCATGAAGTGTCTGAGCTTACAAGTGTACAAGGCTTACAAAGCATGCAAGGAAGTCTCTGTAACCCCAAGGACTTGTGCAACCCCCAGCCTCCCCGTGAGAGCTAGCTTAATAGGTCCAGGGCCTTTCTGGGAGGGAGTGGCCAGGACACGAAGATAGACAGCTGCACCAGTGGCAGGGGTGCCTGGGTGGGAATGAGGCAGCACTACCATCAGAATAAACCACCCCGATGCCCCCTAGGAGGAAACCCACTGCCCTAGAGACCTGCAGCCTCACTCTCCCCCATTTGAGTCATGAAACTAATCCTCAGGGCACCACACTGTAAGCTACACAGGCTGGCATTTACATTTTCCTCCTTGGATCGGATTTGTATATTTTATTTACACCATTTATTGGTGGTGGTGGTGGTTGTTGTTGTTGAAAAAGAAGAAGGAGATGGAGAAGAAGAAGAAGTGAATGAGGATTAAAGTGCAGAAAGGGAAGAAGACATTTGGGTCCGCCGCTCAGGTGGGCTCTACCCAACATTGCAAATCCACCCTTGCAGGCAGACAGAGCTGCCCTGTAGCTGACAGGATTGATGGCTCATACCAGTGTGGGTCCCTCAGGTGTCTCCCTTACCCCACCTGCTCTGGGAGGTGCCCTGGAAAATATCCAAAATGCATAACAAAGGAAACCAAGGATGGGGTCCAGCTCCACCCCATAGTGAGGGGGAGGACAGAAGAGAGAGGATCCCCCTTGCTGGAGGACACAGGATGGCCGCCTACCCTCCCCCTGGAGCCTCTCTTTTGGCCGCTGAGGTCTATGAGTCTCCCCAGGCCTTGACTGCCAGATGGGGCTCCGCTCAGACCAACCTGGCCCAGGCTGATTTCCCATTTCTCCCTTCTGAGCACCGACACCCCCACCTACTCCCGACCAGTTAAACAGATCTGCGTGCTCTCCCCCACGCAGACCTTCCCATCTGGCCTTCCTTCCCTCAGACACAAAGGACATCCCGGAAGGAATCGCTCCAACACCTCACATCTTTGTTCACTTCCCTTTCGTGCCTAAAGTTTCCCAGCCTCACTGTCCTGAGCCTACCCAGATCCCACTGTCCTTCTGAACTCAGCTCCCCTCTGAAGCATCCCCTGACATCCCAACCACAGGAACTGCTGTCTCTCTTCCAATTTCAGGGACCCCCGGTGACCTGGGCTGATTGCTTAGTGCAGCCATTCACCACCTGGAACCTTGCGAGCCGCTGCTTCTCCCACAAATGCAGGCTCTGCTGCCTGTAAGCTTTGCCCTTTTCCTTCTTCCCTCGCCCCACTCCTATATTCATGAGATTGAGTTGGCCCTTCTTGGGGACAAAGCCAGAGCACTCTTTCCTTCCTTTTTGTCCCTTCAGTGCTTTTTGATCAAGGTGCAATTCACGGGGGAAAGGAGAAAGATGTAAATAGTGAATGAGGGAAGCAGACAAGGGATCAGAAGGAAACCTAGGCTGGAGGTACAAACTCAAGGCTCTGAGGGCCTTGGGGCAGCTTAGCTCTGAGTCAAAAAATGAAATCAGCAGCAGAAAGCAAAAGAAAAATGAACAGCTTCTCTTCCCAAGGATTTGAAAAGCTACAGGAAAGCCTGGAGGTGAGATGGCAGGAAAGCGGGCTGCCCAAGGCTGCCGGTTCTGGGTTTTGGAGAGAGGCGGAGATGCCGTGGAGCTTTTATACCATCCAGACCAGTTCCTCTGGGTAGCAAAGGAGACGCACGCCCAGGGCGACGTCGGGTAATAAAGACTGTTCCATCAGTCAGGAGCGGGAGCACCTTTTGTTCTGTATTTCTGAGAAAACAGAACACATTCCAAGCGGGTAAGGGATGAGAACAAACGGCCAGCAGGATGGGGACCGATAGTATTGGGTCCTCTTCATGCAGCAGATTATAAAATAATACAACAAGCATCCTATTACTCCAAGGATAGAAAGAGCTAGCAAGGTCTCAGAAAGGTTTCAGAATTCAGACTCACAAACCAGGCAGCCTCCATCTCTCCTCCGACCCTCGCTGGGGTCTTCGGTCCCTGGGACGACAAACAATGTCACCCCCAGTGTGCTCCACCCAGGAACTATGAGAACTTCCTAAATCTCACAATACTCTACAGATTTGCGTTCATCCCTGCTACCCTGTGCACAAGTGACCTAAAATTGGATGGTTCAAACCTGTTTCCCACCCCCCAGGGACATGTGTAATTAGATAAAATGAGGACAGAATATGTATAAGTATCTGTTATACTGGGATGGCTGCCCAGAGAGAAAATGAGCATCAGGAACTGGACAGCCCTGTGTCACCCTCTGTCCTGAACCGGGATTGAGGGAGACTTACCTTTGTGAGTAGGTTGCTAGTGCAGTAGGACCTTTCTGAGTTAACGGGTATTTTTCTACAGTTCTGTTTCTGTAGCCCATATTTGCACAGCATCGGCATTTTCTCTGGCTTTCCAAGTTTGAAGAATGTCATCCAGACCGGGATCTGAACTGAAACTTGACTCTGGGAGTCCGTTTCCACCTGGGACTTCATCTTCCTCTTTCAGGCTTCTTCATGGGGGTACCCTCTTCCCAAAAGCCCCCACACAGAATTCTTGGGAGGGTGGAAAACCCATAAGAGGACATACAAAAGTTGCAATGATACACTGGTATCTTTCTCTCAACACGAGAGAAAAAGGTCCTCGAGTGAGCCCCCAGGACATCCTGTCGGGAGGATGAATGAAGTTCATCCTTTTTGAATGAAGTTATCTGCTATACTGGATTGGGACACTGAGTCGTAGGGAAAGTCATTCTCTCTCTAGGCTTTGATACTGTGAAAGTATACAAAAGGCATTCTCTCAAAGAAGATGTATCCAAAAACAGCCTAGATTTCCTTCTGATCCCTTGTCCCCTTCCTTCATTCACTATTTACATCTTTCTCCTTTCCCCCATGAATTGCACCCTGATCAAAAAGCACTGAAGAGGCACGAAGGAAGGAAAGAGTGTTCCGGCTTTGTCCCCAAGGAGGGCCAACTCAAACTGGGCTAAAGCTCCGTGGAGCGGACAGTAGATGTTCACCAGATCCCAGCCTTGAGTTTAAACCATTACAGTGTTTTGCATCTTCTGGTCTTCTCTACCTTAAAAACTCAAAAGCATAAAAAGAGTCTTCCGGTATATATAAGGCTAAAGGAAATCTGACACACAGCATAGAGGAGGATGGAATAAAAATGGAGCTGATTTATCAGTGGCTATCCATAAGCCAGAGCTTACTTACTCCCCTGAATGAAAGCAAAGCAAAGCAAAGGTCTTACTTCCCAAGACCGAAGGGGGAAATCCAAGCTTTTTAGATAAAATGACCAAGAAACAAGAGGCTAGAATGAGCGAGGCTGCCATGTGTCATAAATGCACATCCTTCATGCGAGCAAGGCCAAGCCTGTACTTGTTTTCCAACTCCTGAAATTGAAGCCTCTTAGGGAAGAATTTTGCCTTTTTCAAACTCCTGCTATCAAGGGAGAGAATGAGAAACATACGAACTTTCGAAAGTGCTAGAAGCAAATAAAGGCCGCAGAGCAGGGTGTCTGCCTGCAGGCTTCGTTTCCTCAGCTATTCCCCACACTTCCTACATGCCTGCTAGGCTAAGTCCTAGTGATAGAAAGGCACATGTGGTCGGGCATGGTGGCTCATGCCTGTAATCCCAGCACTTTGGGAGGCCAAGGCGGGTAGATCACTGGAGGTCAGGAATTCAAGACCAGCCTAGTCGACATAGTAAAACTCCATCTCTACTAAAAATACAAAATTAGCCAGCTATGGTGCTGTGCGCCTGTAGTCCCAGCTACTCCGGAGGCCTCATGAACCCAGGAGGCAGAAGTTGCAGTGAGCCACACCACTGCACTCCAGCATGGGTGAAACAGAGAGATTTCATCTCCAAAAAAAAAAGAAAAGAAAAGAAAGGCACATGTGGCTACTGCCCCTGCCTTCCACGCCCTTACTGCTGACTAACTGCAGTCAACTATTTCAGTAGCTGAGAGAGAAGAGTACACTCAGGCCAGGCGTGGCCCAGGGCATGTGTGGTCAATTCTACCTGAGGGTCAGCAAGGGTTCCGCCAGGGAGAGGGGCCACCTAAACCGCCTGGAAGATGAGTAGGCACCTATGGGTCAAGTGCACCCAGAGGCAGGGCGGAGGTGGAGGACAATCAAACCACCTGTCCTGAGGAGCCACAGCAGTTTGCTGAGACACCAGGGGAACGTACGACAGGAGCTATCTCTCCGGGCAGGAACACAGAGCACCCCTCAGACTAACAAGTTCACACACATCTGTCACGCTGAGGTTCTTATCCTAGAGCCCATGGGCCTCCAGGGCATCCAAAGATGGGTTCTTCCAGGTCTCTGAGCCCCATGAAACCATAGGCAGATGTTCATACCTATATGCATTTTTTTCTGGGGAAATGATCCACAACGTCCATAGGATTCTTGAAAGGGCCTGTGATTACCAAAGAAAGGTGAAAAAGAAACACGCATCAACACTGAGTGGGCTGCACACTAGACTGAGGTATAGAAGCCGGTTTCTCCCTGTCTGCCCCCTGCATACGGCTCGGTAACCGGCAGGGCTAAAGGAATGAGAAAAGCATTCCAGGATAAGAAGATGGAAAGGAATCACCATTTGCACCACCAAAACAAAGACCTGTGTGTACTGACTGTGTGCCAGGCTCTGGGCTAGACTTTAAAAACCAATAACTCTTTCCATAAAGGCGCATGGAAGAATGTCTTCTCTGCCACCCGTTCCTAGAGCCAATATTGTAAATTGGAGTCCCTAAATGTGGATTCAAGTCACCCAGGGCAATTCACTGCAATCCCCAGATCAGGCTCAAACTTAAGCTGGCAGTTGCCTAGCAACGAGTAACTCTGAAGACACATCACCAAACCAAGATGCCAAAAAGGGCATTTTGTGGACAAGCCAGTTCTGAAACTAGCCCCCTCATCAGTCTGTCCGTCAGCTGGTGGGGTAAGGAGTAGACTTTGCAGCCAAAGTTAGGCTGGAAGGAGAAAGATAGAAAGGTGTTGTTTTTTGTTTTTCGTTTTTAAGACAGGGTCTGTTGCCCAGGCTGGAGTGCAGTGGCACAATCACGGCTCACTGCAGCCTCAACCTCTTGAGTTCGGGTGATCCTCCCACCTCAGCCTCCTGAGTAGCTGGGACTAATGGTGTGCACCACCACACCCAATTAGTTTTTCTATTTTTTGTAGAGATGGGATTTTGCCATGTTGTCCAGGCTGGCTTGAACTCCTGGGCTCAAGCGACCTGCCCACCTCAGCCTCCCAAAGTGCTGGGATTACAGGTGTGAGCCACTGCACCTGGCTGGAAGGTGTTCTGATGGTCATGTGTTTCCCACCTCTGGGGGGGTAGGCATGAGAAGGGGAACTGAGGGTTAAAGGAGAAGGCAGCCTCCAGGAAAGAAGGCAATTGGTGCCTCTTCACTTCCTCTTTCAGATCATACCCATGGTTACTCTTCCAAGCAGTTGCTGCGCAGATGCCAGCCACACCTAAAGACGCTTAAAGCAGCAGGAAGACTTGACTGAACCTACATCCAGTCCTTCCCTAAAGCCATCATCTTACTGCGGCTCCAAAAACCCCGCTGAACCACGTAAGGCTGGGGTGAGCAGGATGACAGGCCTCAAACTACTACTAACAGTGAAACAGGGGAAGCAGGTTTTCACCAACTCTCCAAGGCAACTCACTCCCTTACAGAGGCATGAAAGAGGCAGAGATCTCCCTTTCTAAAATTCAGAGTTGCTGCGGTTTTTTTGTTTGTTTTTTGTGTTTTTAAAAAATGCAAAGCTCAGAAACTCCTAAGCTAAGAGTCAGGTGAGACTGGGTTTCCCAAGACAAAGTTTCCAATCCAAACCTTCACAGGCCAATATCCCAGACCAACACTGGGTAGTCTCCCTACGGACAGTGGGAAGCCTGGGAAGACGGCCTTCTTGGGAATCCACAATCCGTTCTCTGGAACGGTCTTCGGGGTAGCAGGAAAAGGGGCAAATAAATAAATATATCAGTCTGGAGGCGATTCAGGAAGAACAAATGTGAAGTCAAACAACAAATAAGGCGGATATAAATCCAAATAAAATATTAAAATCATTAAAGGGCTGCTGCTCCCTGAAGATTGGGAAAAATGAAGAGAGTTAATTAAAAGCAATCTCCATGCACTGCTGAGCCGGCCAGCCTTGATAAATCAACAGCTGGGGCTGCTGTGGAAGGCAGGCGAGGGGCTTCAGGAGGGGGTGGGCCGGCCAGGGGAAGGAGGTCTGCCACTGAGATGGCTGTGATGGCAAATTGAACACAGTGACTTAAGTTTCATGTTTTATTAAATATTTTATGACCACTGAATAAAGTTATTCTTTGGAGAGAGAGAGAAAATGATCAGCTGGGTAAGTGCAGGGGGGGACGATAAGGATGAAGAGGTATTGTTGGACTCAAACAATGTGACTGTGATGTCAGCACCTCTGATCCTGTCCCCAGATGCTGAAGCTTTTGGCATTTTTTTCTCTCTACATGATCTGCAAAGGTAGATGTGTCTTCGTCTTCTAAAATCTCTCTACAAAACTTGGGTTATGTTTATTTGGGGGACCAAAGAAGGCAGTGCAGAGTCAGGGAAAGCAATGAAGAGGAAGAGCAGAGAGAAAAGGCCTTCAGAATTGGCATTGCTGATCCACACCAGACTTTTAACGCAAATCTAAAAGGTCAGCAGAAATGGTGGGAACTCTCTTTTTCATTCTTTCTTTACTTCTTTTCTTCTCCCTTTTTTCTGCAGCTAGTTTTTGTGTTTAAAACAAAAAAGAGCTCCAAAATTTGGGGCTCAATCTCAGTCAAAAGCCAGCTATTTCAGAAGCATTAGAAGAACAGGCCCTTCTCTATTCTAAGGGAAACCCTCCCTCCAGCTCTTCCTTGATGAAAATATAATCAAGAGAAATGATTGGGGGAAAGTGGGTTTTTTTTTTTCTCCTCCATAGAACTGGGATTGGAAGGGGAGTGTGTGCATGGGGAAACATAAGGAATTATGCATTTGGATATGCATTTTAATTAGGTGGACAGAAGCAGCCGCCTGTTAATTTTTCTTGCTTGTTTCCACTTAGCATTCATCACAGGCAGAACCACCATAGAGCGCTCCCACGATAATAGATGGTTCTGCATTGGCTAAGTCCTCAGGGAAAATAATTAGCAGGAGAGAATATATTCTCTCCACTCCCACTGCCCCATCCACCCTGCCCTCCCCACATCACCAGCACCACATTGCCTCCCCTCTCCCCACTCCCCTCGCCTATGTGGTTTTCCTAGGAAAAGCCAGGGGCAGCAGTCAGCCTCCTGGTTTGCTAGCGCTTACTTTGCCCTGCCAAAAAACAATGGTCTAGAAGAAACAGAGAGATCAGTAGTCTCTATTGGAGAGGAAGCTCCTCTGTGTAGGGAGGGAGGCAGACTACTAGGCTGATTCGTTCATTCTCTGGGGCAGGCAGGCAATCCGTGTTGGCTACAGGATGAAGGAACTCCAAAGAGGATGAGACAGTTCTTACCGTGCTCAACTGGCAGCCAAAGATGTGTCGAGAGTTGCTGCTGAGGACAGTAGGAGTAGGGATGACGTTTTTTTGCTTAATTTGCTCTTGTAAAGGAAAGTTGCAGGGCTAAGTGCAGTGGTTTGCACCTGTAATCCCAGCATTTTGGGAGGCTCAGATGAGAGGATTGCTTCAGGCCAGAAGTTCAAGACCAGCCTGGGCAGTACAGTGAGGCCCCCATCTCTATAAACACTTTAGAAATTAGGTGTGGCAGTACACGCCTGTAGTCCCAGCTACTTGGGAAGGTGAGGTGGGAGGTCACTTGAGCCAAGGTGTTTGAGGCCACAGTGAACTGTGATCACACCATTGCACTCCAGCCTGGGTGACAGAGTGAGACCCTATCTCTAAAAAACATAGAAGAGAAAAGAAAAGAAAAAAAGAAAGTTGTAGCTTTGCAGCAAGACTGAATCGGAACCATTTCCAAAGCTGGCAACGAAGACGTGTGTAACTCTGAGATCTGACCCCCACCGCAATGCTGTCTGGTCTACTTTTCTATAAAGAATCTGGCCAGGTGCAGTGGCTCATGCCCATAATCCCAGCACTTTGGGAGGCTCAGGTGGGCAGATCACTTGAGGTCAGGAGTTCAAGACCAGCCTGGCCAACATGGTGAATCCCCATCTCTACTAAAAATAGAAAAATTATCTGGGTGTGGTGGCACACGCCTTTAATCTCAGCTACTCCTGTGGCTGAAGCACAAGAATCGCTTGAACCTGGGAGGTGGAGGTTGCAGTGAGCCAAGATCACACCACTGCACTCCAGCCTGAGTGACAGAGCAAGACTCTGTCTCAGAAAAAAGAAAAAGAATCCATTTTGCTGCTGACCGCCAATGCCAACAGCTCACTCTCCTTATTCACAAGCGGATCTAAGCCCCCACCCTGCTTCCACTTCTCTCTCCCTCAGTCATCTCATTTGAAGGAGGAGCCAGAGACCAGGCAAGGACCCAAAACCCAAGTTCCCAGAAGAGTGCCCTGCTCTACCCACCGCGCTTCTGCTTCCTCTGGTTTGGTGGCTGAACTCAGGTCAGGGCTGATGACCAGAAATGAAATAAGGGTTTCCCATGTGCTCACATTCTCACTTATTTCAAACCCAGACAATGGGAAAATCCCACTGCGATCCCAGGGCTATTTACACACAGGTGGATGAGTAGGCCTTGCATTTCCTGAGAAACAATGATTAGATGTGATGGGTAACGCCAGAAACATTTATTTTTGTTTTAATCTTTACAATAATGTTTAGTATAGTAGGTATCATTGACTCTCCAAGGAGGCCACGGGCAGCTACAGGAAACTTTTTAGTTCTCATAGTAACACCTCACATTTGCACTTTCTCCCTTCTGAAATATTTCCACATCCATTATTTCGTGTGTGCCGCTGGGGGGAAGCCAGGTTGGGGGCAGGGGAAGGGAGGAGAAGGGAGATATGAGCTCTCCTGGCTGTTTGGAAGGACAGACCTGACTTGCTAACTCCTGCCCCGAAGCTACCTGCCATCACCATGCTTCCACCCACCTCCTGTTGTCAGGTGTCACACCTCCATCCACCTAGGGAGCCTTCACTCCAAGTCCCTCCAGGTAACTGCGAGTGCTACAGCCCCTGGAACTACCTCAAACCCAAACACTGAACCCCCAATCATGAGTCCCTGCCCTCCAGGGAAGGGGGATGTTAGGGGAAGGCTGGGAATGGGAGAAGTATGAGTCTCTGGATTCCCAGTTCCCAGTACATTTATCCCAAAAAACAATGAAATGCCAGTGGAGGGAGAGGCAGAGAGGTTGAGTTCGGTAACACTATTAAGTTTGGGTTTTTTGTTTGTTTAGTTTATACAGTAGAGAATGCTTGTATTATCTAGAAACGTAGCCCCTATTTTTTTTTTTTTTTTTTTGAGACAGGGTCTTGCTCGGTCACCCAGGCAGGAGTGCAGTGGTGTGATCACATCTCATTGCAGCCTCAACCTCCTCAGCTCAAGCCATCTTCCTGCCTCAGCCTCCTGAGTAGCTGGGACCACAGGTGTGTACCACCACATCCGGCTATTTTTGTATTATTATTATTTTTTGTAGAGACTGGGTCTCACAATATTGCCCAGGCTGGTTTAGAACTCCTCAGCTCAAGGAATCCTCCTGATTCAGCCTCCCAAAGTGCTAGGATTACAGGCATGAGCCTGGCCCCTAGATTTTATAGTCCAAAAATGAAGGGGACCTAGGCATAGTGAAAACCCGAGAGAAATGAAAATGGGGACTCAGATAATTGTATGCCAATGTTCCTGGCAGTATTATTCACAACAGCCAAAAGGTAAAACACCCAAATGTCCATCAACAGGTATATTGGTAAACAAAATGTGGTCTATCCACTCAATGGCCATAGAAAGGAATAAAGTTCTGACTATGCTACAACACAGATGAACAAACATTGAAGACATTATGCTAAGTGAAATAAGCCAGACACAGAAGAGCAAATATTGTATGATTCCCTTATATGGGATGCTAAGAATGCAGAATGGTGGTTCCCAGAGACGGTAGGAAGCAGGAGACGGAACAGTATACCTTCATGGATATAAAGTTTCTCCCTGGGATGATGAACAGGGTCTGGGTGGCCAGGTGCCATGGCTCATGCCTATAATCTCAGCACTTTGGGAGGCTGAGGAGGGTGAATCACCTGAGGTCAGGAGTTCGAGACCAGCCTAGCCAACATGGTGAAGCCCCATCTCTACTAAAAATACAAAAATTAGCTGGGCATGATGGGGCATGCCTGTAGTCCCAGCTACTCGGGAGACTGAGACAAGAGAATCACTTGAATCTGGGAGGCAGAGGTTGCAGTGAGCCAAAATCGCATCACTGCACTCAAGCCTGGGTGACAAACTGAGACTCCATCTTAAAAAAAAAAAAAAAAAGGAGGCTGGACGCAGTAGCTCATGTCTGTAATCCCAGCACTTTGGGAGGCCAAGGCGGATAGATCACCTGAGGTCGGAAGTTCGAGACCAGTCTGGCCAACATGGTGAAACCCCATCCCTACTAAAAATACAAAATTAGCCAGGTGTGGTGGCACATTCCTGTAATCCCAGCCACTCAGGAGGCTGAGGCAGGAGAATTGCTTGAACTAGGGAGGCAGAGGTTGCAGTGAGCTGAGATGGCACCACTGCACTCCAGCCTGAGCAAAAAGCAAAACTCTGTCTCAAAAAAAAAAGAGAGAAAGAAAGAAAGAAAAAGGTCTGGAAACTGATGGTGGCAATGGTCACACGAGATGGGAGGATTGCTTGGGGCCAGGATTTCAAGACCAGCCTGAGCAACATAGTGAGACCTCCATCTCTGCTAAAGATTAAAAATAAATGTGCTTAATGCCACTGAACTGCACACTTTAAAATGGCTAAAATGGTGCATTGTATGTTATGTATACTCTACTTAAAAAATATAAAAAATTACCTGGGTATGGTGGTGTCTGCCTGTAATCCCAGCTACTCGGGAGGCTGAGGCATGAGAATCACTTGAACCCAAGAAGCGGAGGTTGCAGTGAGCTGAGATTGCGCCACAGCACTCCAGCCTGGCAGCAGAGCAAGACTCCATAAAAAATAAAATAAAAAAAGACAGAAAGGCCGGGCGCGGTGGCTCAAGCCTGTAATCCCAGCACTTTGGGAGGCCGAGGCGGGTGGATCACGAGGTCAAGAGATCGAGACCACCCTGGCCAACATGGTGAAACCCCGTCTCTACTAAAAATACAAAACATTAGCTGGGCATGGTGGCGCGTGCCTGTAATCCCAGCTACTCAGGAGGCGGAGGCAGGAGAATTGCCTGAACCCAGGAGGCGGAGGTTGCGGTGAGCCGAGATCGCGCCATTGCACTCCAGCCTGGGTAACAAGAGTGAAACTCCATCTCAAAAAAAAAAAAAAAGACAGAAAGACAGAAAAAGAAAGACAGAAAGAGAGGAAAAGGAAGAGAGAAAGAGAGAAAGGAAAGAAAGGAAAGAAAGGAAAGAAAGAAAGAAAGAAAGAAAGAAAGAAAGAAAGAAAGAAAGAAAGAAAGAAAGAAAGAAAGAAAGAGAGAGAGAAAGAAAGAAAAAGAAACTGTGGAAGTCTCCAGTCTTACAAGTTCTATTTAGAGCCACACTTTCAAAATAAGAAAGAATCAGAACTCTGGCCCCTAACTGTCCTCCCTGTCCTAACTTACCATAATAAGAGCCAGGAAGCCTTTGGCTTGAAAAGAAATTTGGGAATCAAAGTGCATCACCGTCATAAAGACAAGGAATATGCTGCTCAAAGAAGTTCTGTGTCTGAGATCACAGGCTAGTTGCCTGTAGCTCTGGAAGCAGAACTTAAGGCTTGGGATTCCTCTCCCAGGGCTTTTTCTCTCCATTACTCTGAAGTCACTAAGGCTACAAAAAAAATCAGCCGCTGGTGAGAAATGAACACGGAAGAGGAAAAGAGGTTGAGACAGGTTTCATCAATAAGCAGGTGAAAGTGTGAGTGAGGATGGAAAAAACTTTCTGGTGGAGCTTCCAATTGCAGATAATTCAAACAGCAGATTTTCAAGGTGAATAACAACAACTAAAAAAACCTTTTCATGGCAACCTGAGATGACCACAGTCCCCGGATTCAGAGAGGGAGGAGAGGGTGCAAAGGGGGGATTAGACATGTGCTAGCATTGTTCTGCATGCTCAGAACTGAGGCCTGGTTGGTAAGGACTCAATGTGGGCTATTTGAACCCCATTATTAGGAGGTCTGAGCCTAATCCCCTCACCCCTCCCTGCTTCCACACATTGCCCCTAAATTTTAGCGTCCTCAGGGATTCTCTCCCTTCCCTTGCCACTGTCTGCCACACTACTATTCACAAACACACAACCTAGAAATTCTCCAGTCTGCTCCTCTTCCCCCCACCCCACCAACACCTCCTAACCACTGCTTTTAAAACTCTAATGCAAATCACAGGCTTCAAAAACCTTCCCTCAGTGACAGTTTTATGATGCTAGCTCCATTCATCCATATGGTTTGACAGACTGTGAAACACCAGTAACCGGACCAATAAGAAAAACAAATTACAAAAACACTACAACACCTCATCTCTCCCCAGTCACTCAAACAACTAGAAAACTTTGGAATTTGCAATGGATCATACTAGGCAGTCTCTCTTGCAGTTCAACAATAATCTTTGCAGAGTTCCAGACCACATAGTGGTTTTATCCACTCCTCCATCTTCCCCCTACCCTAGGCCACTCTCTATCTTTCCTTGTTAAATACCCTCATATTTAAAGACCATTTAAATTAGGGCTTATATAACACCCCTTTTGGGTCACGGCTGGGCAAAAAATATTTCAGTGGTTGTGGGATTTTTTTGGCCAGAGGTCTGCCACATTTGGCTACATTCCTGTTTTCTAGTGACTTTCAAAACACTCAAAAACCACAAAAGTTACTTTGCAGAGGTTGGGATAATAAACAGGCCTGGATGCTGGTGCCTTTTTATGACCCAGCCCTCATGGCCACTGCCGTCAGCATAGCTGCCTTAGAAAACCAAAACATCAGCCTCAGTTTCCATTCTTTTTCCGGTGCATGCTCAAAACAAAACATGCTGACCATGGCATTTGACTTTTTGCATTGATCTGAACAGATGGCTCTGAAACAGCTTTAGACATTGTGGTCTTTTTCAAATGTATCCAAATTCCAGCTACCTGCATGATTCCAAAAAGAGGCGGATGAGGGCCGGGCACGGTGGCTCAAGCCTGTAATCCCAGCACTTTGGAAGGCCGAGGCGGGTGGATCACGAGGTCAAGAGATCGAGACCATCCTGGTCAACATGGTGAAACCCCGTCTCTACTAAAAATACAAAAAATTAGCTGGGCATGGTGGCGCGTGCCTATAATCCCAGCTACTCAGGAGGCAGAGGCAGAAGAATTGCCTGAACCCAGGAGGCGGAGGTTGCGGTGAGCCAAGATCGTGCCATTGCACTCCAGCCTGGGTAACATGAGTGAAACTCCGTCTCAA
>NW_016107369.1:6255875-6290169 GCF_001604975.1 Cebus imitator | reverse complement strand
AAAAAAAAAAAAAAAAAGAGGCGGATGAGGAGTCTCCAACTCAGTTGTCTCTGAATTCAAGCCCACCTTAAGGGACTGAGCAACTCCCATTCAACCCACAGTCTCTGACATCTCCCAGGAGGCCTGCAGGCCAGGCTATTTTCAGAGGCTTACCCTGTGACAATGCCTCCACCTGGGTTCTCGCAGACATTAATCTCCATCATAGGTGTCTCATCAAAAGCAGACATTTATCCCACTGAAAAAATAATACGTGCTAGTGAAGTTTGGAGAATTTAGGGCTTTTTTATAGTGGCAAGCAGAAGCAGATGGAGAACAGGTTCTTGGGAATCTGTTGGCTTACAACGTCTGAGGGTCCTTTTTCATAAGAGGCTAAAGCAATGTCCATAAAAGGCAGCAAGTTCACAAAGTTCCGGCCTCAATGCTGTCTACTTAGTACCTACCCACATCCCCCAACCCCACCAGAAAGAGCTAAGAGGAGATTAGAACCAGGAATGTGACCCCCACCCCTTCCCTCTGATATCTAAACTGAGTGCTACAGCAAGAGTGAGGTCTGGCTTCTAACTTTCACGTGCACAAAACCACTTTAGATTAGAATACACTAATACAGATCATGGAATGTACGAAGAGATCTAGATTTGAGGTTCATCTACACACATGACTTGCTGTTTGACTTGGCTAAGTAAGTTTATTTTCTTCTCCCAGAGCAGTGTTGTTAATAACAAAACAAGGATATAAACATACACCTCAAGCAAGGTTAACTGCTCACAAAAGATAGTTTTAATACAATTACATATATGTGTGTGTTCCCAGTTATAAAGCATGACAAAATAGTTTACTAGTCTCTTTATAAATAATTACTTATGGTAAAGCCCTGTTGGCTTATGTGGAATTTAATAATAATAATAGTTATTTTGTTTCTAAGTAGCCAGTTAAAATAATAGATATATATGTGTATAATCTGGCAGAAGGTGGCAGACATTCTCAGTTAAATGCATAGCAACCAGGGTTTTGATAACTTAATACAAGAGTAAGTTGTTTAAAGGACTGATTGCAGATTTGGGGAAAAGTGGCTTATCTGAATAGAATATTAAGATTCAAATTTATGTTAAAAAGCATTACATGGCCAGACACGTGGCTCATACCTGTAATCTCAGCACTTTGGGAAGCCAATGTGAGCAGATCACTTGAGGCCAGGAGTTTGAGACCAGCTGGCTAACATGGAGAAACTCCATCGGCACTAAAAAAACACAAAAACTAGCCAGGTGTAGTGGTGTGCACCTGTAATCCCAGCTACTCTGGAGGCCGAGGCACAAGAATGGCTTGAACCTGGGAGGCGGAGGTTGCAGTGAGCCAAGATCGTGACACCCAACCTAGAAATTCTCCAGTCACCCTGCCTCAAAATAATAATAATAAAGGCATTATGTTTCCCAGGTATGGAGAAATCAACCAGAATGTGACTAACCTACACGCAGGCCTTTATCAAATCCATATTTATGTTACCTGCATGTGTTTACTTCACTACATGGGCCGTATCTTGCTTGCAGATGTAAGAAATGAGGGTAACTCTCATACATCTTTCCTCAGACAATGTAGCTGCTAAATTAAATAGCATGTAATACACATTTACACATCATATATGTCCACCAGTGCTTTTGAATTCTATTTGTCCAGATGTGACTGCTTGGTTGTGGGGGCCACCTGCCGTGTCCCCTTTGTGATCTGATCAGTGCAGGCGGCTCCTATTTCTGCCTCTAACACCCTGTTGGGCAGTAATAAGATGTTAAAGGCGACAACAGAGAGAGAAGCCGGGCTGTCAGCTTCAGAGAGGAAGGGAGTGAAGGGTACAAGGAAGAAAGAGAAAGGGAGTTGAGGGGAGATCAAAGACCGGCAGGAAAAAAGCCAAATTGCTAAGAGAGGAGATGTGGCTTCAGGAGCTTGGGACCCTAAGGAAAACCCCAAAGCAATGAGATTCAAAATTATGCCATCCCATCACCCCAGCTAATTGAATTATTGAATGTCCCACATGGAAAAAGCTAGTACAGTGAAAAATAGCCCATACTCAGTGTAGGCAGAGCCCTGCATAGGTGCTGCTGGAAACCTGAGCTTATTTCTTCCCAACACATTAACTACCATCACTTTAACCCCCCATCCTGAGGAAACCTTTGTGTGATCATTTTTGTAGGGGGCGTTGGTGGTGTTGGCTTTTTTTTTTTTTTTTTTTTTTTTAAAGGAGGGAAGAGAGAGACTCAGAAGGCACACAGAGAAAATGCTAATGTCGTTCAGCTCTGTTTCATTGTCAGGAGAGACACATGAGGATAAAAACATAGCTCTCCAAACCATTCTCCCCGCTCCCCCTCCTCCCTGCACCCCCACCATCCCTTCGGCTTGAAGTGTCTCTGTACTTTGTTCTAATTTATCCCATGCATAATTTATTCACATGTGTATTGTTTCCTGATCAGCAACTTTTAAAAACAAATGAAATATATAAGATGTTTTATTAAACAAGTTGTTTTTTAAAAAAAATAAAGGCAGATGGTGTCCGTCTCCCAATAACAACGTGTGTGCCCCCGCGTTAGGAGTTGTTAAAAACCGTCCAGGGTGCAAGTGGCTTGGTTGCTCCGGGGTATTGTTTACACCCCTTTACCCCCAGGGAAAGGGTCCGGGAAGCAGAAAGAAACGGCTAATTATAAATGACCACTCAACTCCCACCTAGAAAAAGGAGGCAGGGGCGTTGTGTGTATGCTTATGTGTGTATGTGTGTGGCGACACAATTACAAATACATCACATTGCAACTATTTCTAATTATACAAAGTACAATTCAGAACGAATTCCACTAACCAGCCGGAATTCCGCCACCCTCTTTACCGCGTCTGTCCCTTCCCCAACCCTTAGCCTCACCTACACAGACTCCCTCCCCAAACACGCACCCTGCTGTGATCCAAAAAAACCCTGGAGCGAGCAGAGGAACCCTGAAGCTTAGGGATACTGCGCCCGCCCGCGCGAAAGCGGGCTCTCGTGTAACTAGGGTACGGTTTTCCCAGTAGCAAACAAACCTGGTGCACATGTGAAATACATTCTCTAACTTGAGTTTACCAGATGGCATCAGCCCGGTTATGTGATTTCGGTTGGAAATGGGGAAACTGCAAATCAGTTGTGGGTTCGGTAGAAACAGCATCAGCGGTGTTGCAGCGAAAGCAACCGGGAGGGAGGATGCGGCGAAGTTACGCCCATTTATTCTGCCATAAAACATTTTCTTTCTTGGGTGAAACGCTGTGGCGTTCAAGTGCAGCGTATCCGAGCTTCCGAGCCAGAACTGAAGCCAGGAGCTCCTACCTGATCAGCCTCAGCTTCCAATGTCCTCTTAACGTCAGCTTTCATATAAATATATGTGAAACCTGGGGCATTCCTACCCCTTTCCTTATTTCTTGTGGGCGATGAGCTGGTGCAAACACGTCCGATTCTCCCTGTGCATTCCATTGCGTTAGAACCCCCTCTACCGCCCCCCCAGAGCAAACCTGGTTTTCAACTCCAGGAGTAGCCAGGGGTAAGGACGTGGATGCGCTGAATTAAAGAAACCAGGGTCGACAGTGGCCACGCACCAGCGAGAATTCGGCATGAACCGCCCCCCACCCGGCCCGCACCTCCCTTCTTCCCCTTTGCCTGCGGCTTCGTCCGGGCGGGTAAGTTCTGGTCGAAGGGGCGCGGACCCCGAGCCCACCTCGGATACGGAGGGAGCCACCCTCTGCCGACAGCACCCAATAGCACCCCTTTCAGAGCGACATTAGTTTTCCGAGGCCACCCCTGGCTCCGCGATCGCGAGCGGACTTGGCGGCTTAACAGTTCCACCGACTGGAAGAAAGGAAGGAAGCCAGGATGAAAAGGAGGAGGAAGGCAGGCAGGCAGAAACTGGCTGTTGGACCCGCGGCTGGCCCCCGCGAGTCCTCGCCCGGCCCGCCCCAATCTGTCCGGGATCTGGGTAAGCGCTCAAAGTCTCCCCGAGGCTGCCAGAGGCACCTGCCCCTAGCCCAGCCGGGAGCAGACGCTCCCCCTGAGCCAGGAGCCCCAAACCGCCTCTCTGCCCGCCTCGGCGCCTCACCCAGAGGTGGCGAGAACACCATTCATAAGACCTGCGGCTTCCCTGCCTCCAAATCCGCCCCAAGTTAACCCGAGTCGTTAATCCACTACAGCCAGCTCGCTCGCAAACACACGCAGACACACGCGCGATCGCCCGGAGCGCCTCCGAGATCCGGGGACTGGCGGGGAAAGCCCGGGGCGACCACCTGGGCCCCAGCACGTCCGGGACCCGCCGCTTCCCCTGCGGTGCTCCCAACTCCGGAAGGTTTGCACAAACTCCCCGCGAGCGATCGGAAGGCGGAGAGCGCCCTGCAAACTCCAGAGCCGCCGCGGTCCGTCCGCTGGACCCCGCCAAGCGAGCGGCGGGGCGGGGGCAGCGGGCTCGTGGGCGCAGGGCTTCGCCAAGTGCACCGAGGCGGCCCCTGCCTGGCGCTCGCCCCCCGCCCGGCCGCCCTGGGAGCCGCGCTCGCTTCCCGCGAGGCGGGGGACTCCGGGGACCGCGCAGTCCCCGAGCTGCCGCGACCCCCCTGCTGTAGAGCGCTCGAGCGCCGGGCTTCTCCGCCGGCCACCCCTCGCTCTCGCTCGCTCTTGCTCTCTCTGCAATTTAGCGGAACACAAATGTAACAATTTTCTTCTTGTTAATTGCATCTCCTGACGTTTCTGCGCTTTAGGGGAAAAAAAAAGATGAAGAAGTAAGAGCTGAAAGAAGAGAGAAGCCCCGCCGCGGCCGGAGGCGCCTGCAAGCGCGATGCACTGGCAGCGCTCGCCACGCAGAAGGCGCCTTTTTTTTCATATTGAAACCACGCGGAATATGTACATTTTTTAGTCTTACTTACGCTTTCAGGGGGTTGTGAATGACAGTCGCCATTTTGCTACAATGTAACAGAATATTGTCTGTCTCAGAGTTCTAAAGGTTCGCTCAGGGGAAGCGACAGGCCAATCAGAGCGCGGGATACCGGCCTGCCGGCCAATCGGCGCGGCTGGTCGCCAGGTGGGCGGGGCCTGCGCGGTGGTAGTTATTAGGGGAGCTGTCAAAGCCCAGAGGTCACTCCCTTTTGTAGAGCCCGAGAGCAAGCAGGTCTTAAAGGGGCAGTACCGCGCTGGCAGCTCCTTTTCGGGTTGGGGAAAGTGGAGACGCACGGGAAAGTATTACAGTTTGGTTTAACTCCCTACTCTTCTAAATAACTGCAGAGAGTTTGCGCTCCTGGACAGAAATATTTAAATATTGCCAGCAAACCACTGAATCCCATTCATTAGCTTTTGGCTTTGCGTATCAACGTTTTTAATCCCCCAAAGGGTAAATCCCCGTGTTTCAGTGCAAAAGTTGGAAGACTGCCGTTTCGTGTAACAAATTACTACACGTGCTCTGCCGTTTGCTAATGCTCTGGGTCCTGCGGCTTTTTAATATTCTTATTCCCGAAGTGTTCTCTTTCTCTCCGCCACCTTCCTCTCTCGCTTCTCGGAACTGCCGCTGCTGTCCTGGCGACTCCAGGACAGCAACTCGCCCTCCCCCTGGAATGTCTCATTGTCAGGCTCGCTCCCTTCTGCAGCCAGGGCTTTCCTTACGCAGTGCACGGGGGTCACTCTGCGCGGTCCCCCGCTACCACCCCTTCTGTTCTCCCCTCCCTACGCCAGAAACTTCGAAAATGCTCAGATTCCTGCTCGCTGGTAGGACCTGGCACTCTGACCTTCAGGCTTAGGGGTAGGGAGGACTTAAGGCAACCTTTGGAAACTTTCTGCTACTAGGAAGCAAGTGCCCAGGCAGAAGTTGTAGAACCTGGACTGGGTGTTGTCAGAGTCCCTTTAGAGGAGTGGCACACGCGATTCTGGCGAAACTTTTCACTACCTAGATAGAAGGTGGAAAGAATTTGCTAATGAATAATCTGATGTGACCCGAGGCATCCAGAGAGTCTGTGCCTGCTTCAAGTCAGTGTGAACTCTTCACTGGCGAGCCCCTGACGAAATTGGGAGACTTCTGCGAAGTCAGGCTTCCACTGGGCATCGGGAAGCTCTGGGTGGATGAAATCACATTAAATCGCGAATAAGGCAGGGGCCTCGTTAGCATACAGAAGTCTGGCTACCATTCCAAAGCTGTTTAATCAGGTCAAATAGCTAAGATAGTGGGGGAGGGGCGACAAGGGGCGAGAAGTTGCCAAATTGTCAGTTCTTCAAAGCTATGCCCTCTCACTTCCGTTTGCTTCTCTCAAGACAATGAGTAAAACAAAATAAACATTCCAGAATTTTAAGAGTTCAAACTACATACACTATTAGATTTACAGATAAACAGAACACGGCTGAATCGCTGTAATAGATTTGACATCTTTAACTCCTCTCTGCCTATGTAATAAGCAGAATCAAGTGCTAGAGATTCCTTCATAAATTCTTTGCAGAGCATCTTGGCAGAGATTACAGTTATCTCCTTTTTCCAAAATTAAAGTTTGAAAAATCCCTTCTTTACTAGTTTGGCAAGGGATTGGTTCAAAAGCCTCTGCTTTGCCTTACGTGGGCCTTGATATCATTAAAAAGCAAGCTCTATATTCTGACACAAGAAGTATGAGTTTGAAGTATCAGTCAGAACTGCTACCAACCTCTTTGAGGTATCAAAGACACAACAATTCAGATGGAAGTGGACAACATATTTTCAAATGTGCGGCCTGATAAAGAAAGTAGAAAATGCAGAGGCTGCCCTGAACAAGATTTACAATTTAATGAGGAAAGAGAGGAAAAACAAATTTATATTACGTATTAAAGAAAACACATACTCTAAGCATGTACATATCATTAATTGTGTTAAGGCCTAGATGCAGAAACCAGCCTAATCTCTAACTACCTGACAAACTTGAAAATGTCAGATCAGATTTATTGACTGAATTGGAAAATAGTGAATTAAAGACAGTACTTAAAAAAAAAAAAAAAAAGAATAGCCTTGCTTTTTGTAACCTATGAGAATGTCATTTTAACTCTATCAATACAGTTATGACTTTTGAATAGTTATATTTAACATTAAAAAGTTGTTTTAACTTTAGTGTTTATATTCTAGATTAAAATACAAAGGTTTTGTTTTGTTTTTTGTTTACCAGAATGCTCAAAAGCAAAGGGACATAGAGCAGGCGTGTTTAAAGAAGACAGTATCCTTAAACAGAGTTGTGGAGAATTTTAACAGTTCTGGGGCAATTTCACGGTGCTGTACACGGCAGAAGTGTGAGCTCTGGAATCTGTCTGCCTGAGTCTACTATTTACCAGCTAGGTTAGCTGGGGCATATTTACTTGCCAGGATTAAATGAGGTAATACATGTCAAGTGTCTGACACACAGCAAGCTTTCAATCCATGTTGATTATTATTTCTTACAGAGAAAATTAATTCGTTCCTTATGGCATATGGAATGTAGAGAATCCAAAAAAACAATACAAAATAGAAGGTGAAATTAGCCATCACATTTAGTTTTCTAAACTCATTAATCCAAGAAAAATGAGCAACCGGACAATGAAAATAAAAAAATAGGAATGATGTTTCAGTGAGGGGTCACATAACTGCATAACCCTAAAAAAGGCCTCTTGCTGATTGTGATACCAAAATGCTTTTAAAATCCTTTTTTTTTTTTTTTTTTNTTTTTTTGAGACAGAGTCTTGCTCTGTTGCCAGGCTGGAATGCAGTGGCATGAATGCAGTAGTGCAATCTTGGGTCACCGTAACCTCCGCCTCCTGGGTCCAAGAGATTTCCCTGCCCCAGCCTCCCAAGCAGCTGGAACTACAGGCGTGGGCCACCATGCCCAGCTAGTTTTTTGTATTTTAGTAGAGATAGGGTTTCACCATGTGTTGGCCAGGATGGTCTCTATCTCCTGACCTTGTAATCCACCCACCACGGCATCCCAAAGTGTTGGGATTACAGGCATGAGCCACTGTGCCTGGCCTCTTTTATTTATTTATTTATTTATTTTTAAATTTTTATTCTAGATGGAGATTAAATATATTTCTTTATCCTCATTGAAGAGCTTCTATCACTTATCACTGTCATCTCATGCTTGCTTTGGGTCTTATGCTGAATTCAGCCTCATTCATTCTTTTTTTTTTTTTTTTTTTTTTTTTTTTTTTTTTTTTTTTTTTTTTTTTTTTTTTTTTTTTTTTTTGGAGACAGAGTTTTGCTCTTGTCACCCAGGCTGTAGCGCAGCAGCGTGATCTGGGTTCACTGCAACTTCTGCCTCCCAGGTTCAAGGGATTCTCTTGCCTCAGCTTCCCGAGTTGCTGGGATTTCAGGCGCCTGCCACCACATCAGGTAATTTTTTGTATTTTTAATAGAGACAGGGTTTCACCATGCTGGCCAGCTGGTTTCAAACTCCTAAACTCAGGTGATTCACCTGCCTCAGCCTCCCAAAGTGCTGGGTTTTGTTTTTGTTGTTGTTTTTGGTTTGTTTTTTTTTTTTTAGACAGGGTCTTGCTCTGTTGCTCAGGCTGGAATGCAGTGGTACGAACATGGCTCAGCATAACTCACTGAAAAAACTCCTGGGCTCATGCAAACCTCCCAGCTCAGCCTCCCAAGTAGCTAAGAACACAGGACAAACCACTATGCTCAGTTCATTTTTTAACTTTTTGTAGAAACCAGGTCACACTACGTTGCCCAGGCTTGTCTCAAACTCCGGGACTTAGCTGATCCTCCCACCTCAGCCTCCCAAAGTTCTGTAATTACAGACATGAGCCTCTGTACCCGTAGCCTAAAATCCCATTTCTAAAATTCTACAGCTCTTTATATATTTGAATACACTTCATTGTACTCCATCTCTTTTATTTTGATTTAGCTAGTTAGGCAGCTTAATTTGGAGAGCAGAGGAGCCCCAGAATAATCACCACCTCATCCCACCTGGAGAATGTTGAGCTTCACTGTCCAATATAGGCTGCCACAGGCCACAGGTGACTGCTGAGCACTTGAACTGTGGCTACTCCCAATTGAGATGCGCTATAAGTGTAAAACAATGCACCTGATATCAAAGACGTAGGACAAATAGACAGTAAAATATCTCATTATAATTTTTATGTTAATTGTATGTTGAAATGATATTTTGGATTTACTGGATTGAAGAAAATATATTTTAAAGACTAATTTCACCTATTTATTTTTACTTTTTTTAATGTGGCTACTAGGAAATTTTAAATTGCACATGTGGCTGGCATTGCACCTTTATTATACAGTGTTGCACTGTACAATAAAAACATATAAGAAGTATACATCAGGCGGGGTGCGGTGGCTCAAGCCTGTAATCCCAGCACTTTGGGAGGCCGAGGCGGGTGGATCACGAGGTCAAGAGATCGAGACCATCCTGGTCAACATGGTGAAACCCCGTCTCTACTAAAAAAATACAAAAAATTAGCTGGGCATGGTAGCACGTGCCTGTAATCCCAGCTACTAAGGAGGCTGAGGCAGGAGAATTGCCTGAACCTGGGAGGCGGAGGTTGCGGTGAGCCGAGATTGCGCCATTGCACTCCAGCCTGGGTAACAAGAGTGAAACTCCATCCCAAAAAAAAAAAAAAAAAGAAGTATACATCACCAGGGAAAGAAGTGTGGGGACCATTCTCAACCATATTAATTCATCCAGCATAGCCCTCTCAAATTCAGCCTTGTTGTCAGTGAGCAGAACTGCCTGGCCCAGCTCAAGTATTTGTTGAATGCCATCCATTTGGAGGAACATTGGGCACAAGCAAGGACCCAAGAACCTAAGCCAAAAACACACCCAACTCTCTTTTTTTAATTTATTTCTTTTTTGAGGCTGGAGTGCAGTGACACAATCTCGGCTCACCGCAACCTCTGCCTCCTGGGTTCAAGCAATTCTCCTGTCTCAGTCTCCCAAGTAGCTGTGATTACAGGTACCTGCCATCACACCCAGCTAATTTTTGTATTTTTAGTAGAGACAGGGTTTCACCATGTTGGCCAGGCTGGTCTCGAACTACTGACCTCATGTGATCCGCCTGCCTCAGCTTCCCAAAGTGCTCAGATTACAGACATGAGTTACCATGCCCAGTCCCCATCTCTCTTTACTATTAAAAAGTTTGAGGGATGTTTCAGCAAATGACACAAAGCTATGAGAAGAAACCCATCCACAAGCAGGAAAGAATGGCGTTTCTGTAGCAAGTGCCAACCTTTCCAACTGACTTTTTAAAGGCACATGTAAACGTGAGAGAGACGTAAGGGAAGGAGACACAGGCCTTCCAAACAGCCAAAGAGTTCATTTGAAAGAGGATGTGTGCCATCCAAAAGCCATCCAAAACAAATGCAGTTCCTAATGGGCTCCAAGAGCTGAAGGAGTTTTAAGTCGATGGGGATTAAAAACAACAACAAGCTCACCCTCAATCCCTCCATTCATCCACAGAACAACCAGCCATGGCCTCAGAAGCTGGTTGGCTGTGCTGGCTCCCTGAGATCCAGAACCAGCTCTGATATGTTCTCCAGGCACTGAGCTGAAGAGGAAGAGGAATTCTTTGGAAGAAATGGGAGCATCAGAACTGCAATCTAGTTTTCCCTTTTCCTGGGGAAATGTGGGGAGAGGAATTCTTAGGCTTTTCACGGTATCTCAGTGCACACAAACACACACACACGCACACAATCAATATCAGCATGGGAGATGCTCCTGGGGTAGTCCTTTGAAACCTCATAATTCAGGGCAGAGCCAAATAGAATCAATGTTTACTGCTACCCACTAACTTAGTTCATTCATTCATTCACTGGAGGCTTTCTCTAAGGGAGGCATTGTGCTAGGCATAGTTGGCAAAATAAAAATAAACCAGACATGGAAACAATCCTCAAAAAGCAATTTCCATCCATCTGGAGAAAGAATAAAGATGGTAGGCTCAACCCCACAAGCAAGCAGAGCAAGTACTTGATGTGACTTAAGAGGAGGCAGCAGCCTGCCCAGCTGGTCTTCTTTTCCTGGCCTGGTCCGCCAAAGGCTTCATCCTTGAGTGTTTGTTGAGTACATTCACTCCTCTGGGTTTTCAAGGTTTCAAGGTATTGAGATTTTCACAAATTTGTATAAAACAAAGGAGAAGTGATACATGTCAAAGAATGTCAGTGGAGGGAGGGAGAAGTTCTTGAGCAGCTCTCACGCTGGGCAAGGGAAAGGCTTCAAGGAGAAGGTCATATTTAAATTGGGCCTTGCTTGGGGAGCTCTTAGAAATAAGCCAAGGTGTGAAAGGCTTTCCACACCAAAACCATAACCTAGCAACAGCTAATTCATACAACAAATATTTGTAGAGTATCTACTGCTGGGCCTTGGGGTACCGAAAAACCTAAGAAAAACCCCAAGCCCCTACTTTAAAGGGATCATATTTGAGAGGTGGGGTAGGAGAAGAAGGCAGTTACAAGGCAGAACCAGGAAGCCACAGAGCTCAGGACACTGTGGGCTGGAGGAGAAGCACCTACCAGAACACAGAGGGTCAGGATCGTCTTCCTAGAAGAGGTGATGCCTGAGCTAAGTCCCAAATGACCTGGAGGAGGAAAGGGTTTCCCCACAGAGATGGCAGCACCTTCAGGGAAATGCGAGAGGGCACTGTGATTTCAAGGGATCCCTCTGGCAGAAGGCAGTTTCTGCCGGGGGATGAGTGAGACAGAGAAAGCAGAAGCAAGGAGCGGGTGCCATTGCTCAGAAATGTGTTTCATCTGGGAGGCAATCAGGCAACACCGAAAGATTTTATGCTAGGAGTGAAAATGAAGAGATCTGACTTTCTTAGAAGTTCAATTCAGCAGCAGCATGACCATGGATTGGAAGAAGCTGAACTGGAGGCCTGGGAACCTGTTAAGGGGCTGTGGCAAGCCAGGATGAGGTATACAGGGCAGAAACAGTGGCTTCTAAGGAAGTAGAATTGCAGGACTTGGTGACCAGCATGCTGTGGGCTTGAGGGACACAGGAGGGGCCCAGGACGATGCTCCTGGGAATGGACATCAGTCAGCTTGGTCTTGGCTGGAGAGACACACAGTCAAGGCCAAGGCCTGAGGGCTGGAGGCCAATGAAGCACTGAGACTTCTATTGTAGGGCAGGCGTTTGCCTTACTGGGAGACCTTAGTCCACCATCCCCAACCCTCCCCTGATGTTGGTATAAATCTATTCCCTGGAGGAATGGTGGGCAACCCAGGCTGAGGCTGTAAGGGACTGAGATTCTCTTGACTATCCCCTTCCCCGCGACAGTGCCAGCTTTCCCTTCTCTATGGACTCCACCTTCAGTGGGGACCTCTTCCAAATTCTCTTCCTCTAATCCCCCCCTTTCCCTTAGGACATGCTCTGAATTGGTTCACAGGAGTTTCCCTCCTGGGTGGTTGCATTTTAAGAGGGAATTCTGGGACACCTCAAAACCTACACAAGGAAGGGATTAAGACTTCATAAGATACATAGCACACACACACTCACAGACACATGCTCTCACACACACACTGTCTCTCTCTCTCACACACACACACACACACATACACACACACGTAAGTAGTGGCTTGATTAGAACCTCAGGCATCAGGAAAGCCAGCAGATGGGATATTTTTGCACAGGAGCTTTCTCCACTCAAATCACACAGAGTAATCACAGTCTAAAGACCAGCCCCAGGCCCCTTCTCCCTCACTAATGTCAGGCCATCTCAAGTGGGCCTCGGGTCTTCTTCCTGATAAAGCCACTGGCTGCAGCACTCTCACAGGGTCTATTTTTTTAAGATAGCTATCTCTTCTCTCTCTCTCTCATCCTCCTCTACCTGACAAGTCCACATTTTCCAAGTCCTCCCTCAGCCCACCCATGTAGACACCATATCTGAAATCCTGGTAATTCTTCTGTCCTAAGTCAAAGCAACTGGCAAGGCCTCCTGCAGACAGGGACAGAATGGGACAGGAGAAAAAACTGTCCCTTATTACCACCATGGGGAGTGACCAAGACATGCATGAACAAAATTCCCCTAAAACTACACATACATGTGAAGAAAGAAAATTCACCCCCTTGGCCATTTCCTGGATAGAGAAGCTTTTTTCATCTGCTAAGGTAGATGCCTCAAAGGCCCCCAAAGAGGGCTTTCTACGGGGTGTTGCTTTAAGTGCAGTGACACTCCCAGGCACCTGTTTCCCTCACTCACAACACTGACATGACCTCAGGCTTCTACTCTGTCATTAGTCAGGAATCATCCAGGAGAAGTCTCAAGCCAAGCACAGGAGGGCATATTAAGTCTTGTTGTTCTGCAGATATTTACACCACCATATAAAAATAGGTGACCACAGCAGGAAAGATGGATGGAAGCCATGGAACCTAAAATGTCCCCCACTCTGGCAAAGGAGACAGAGGCCTGCTGAATTAAAGCAGGTGTTTTCTGTTCTCTGGCAGCCTCGGGCAATGAACTCTGGCCTGTATAGTTGCAAAAGGACCTCACCTCCATGTTTATTCTACTCCAGAAGAAAAGAGAAGAAGGTGAGCAAACGTTCCTAAGGTCCACAGAGGGCCCAGTGCATTTTAAATGCATCTAAGCCAACAGGGCAGCCAGGCTGAGGATAACTTTTTCGATGCAGCAATGGGTTCTGGACAGAGGTACAGCCCAGAGAACCCAAAAGAAAATAAAGATAAAGGAAATGGAGCAGGGAAAATCAGTGAGGTGGGACTGCTGAGAGAAGGGACAAAATGGAAGTAATTGGTTTTGGGAAGGGGAAAGGCAAAAATCCAATAAAAGTGGACTGCTTAAGACCTAAGCAGCAGAGGAAATTTATTTTCTGTACCTGGAATCCCAAAGTTATCAGATGTTCTTTGTTCTCACCAATCGAAGGATAACACAACTTATTGTTTCCATGTACAACAGACAAATATTTGCATAGTCGCCATATTGTAATAGTTGGAACTCAATGACAATTCTGAAAACAAGGGCTATTTTCTAGACACAGTGGGCTCATCAACAGTGACTCTGAAAGCCACCATGTTTCTGGAAAGGCTTTTGATAAAGCTGATAGTAAATATTTTAATCTTAGCCATTCAGCAGCTTAAATCTAAACCTATTTGGATTAAATGGATCTCAAGTTAGGCACTTGCTGCTTTGGGTTTTTGCAGAGTGTTATGTGGAGGTCTATTAAAATGCTTGTATTCTGGTACATCTCATTTTCAGTTTTCCTACCCTACAAGGAGTAGAGCCAGATAGGACACCTTGAAATCTCCGTAGTCTAGCCCAAGGCCTAGCAGATGGTTAATAATTGGTCATTGAAAGAATAAGTAAAAGAACAAATTACTAAATATAGTGATAGAAATCCCTTCCAACTAAAAAAAAAAAAAAAAAAAAAAAAAAAAAAAAAAATCTAGGCTCAGCCTGGTGGCTCATACCTATAATCCCAACAGTTTGCGAAGCCAAAACAGGGAGGAAGGCTTGAGGCCAGGAGTTCAAAACCAGCCTGGGCAACTTAGTGAGGCTCTGTCCCTATTTACAAAAAAAAATCTACTCCGTATCTACTAGGTGGCTAAAATCAAAAAGTCAAAAATAACAATTGTTATCAAGAATAGAGAAATGGAGAAATCAGAACCCTTACATGCTGATGGTGTGATTGTAAAATGATCCGGCTATTTGGGGAGGCAGTCCAGCTGTTCCACAAATGATTAAAACTACAGTTACCATGTGACCCAGCTACTCCACTCCTAGGTATATCTCCAAGAGAAATAAAAACTATGTCCACAAAGAAACAGGACCTGAATGTTTATAGGAGCATTATTCGCAATATCCAAAAGGTGGAAACAACCCAAATGTCACCCAGCAGACAAACAGATAAACCAAAGGTGGGACAGCAGTACCAGAGAACATTATTCTGCCATAAAAAGGATAAAGCACTGATACATGCTACAACATGGATGAGTCATGAAAACATTATGCTAAGTGAAAGGAGCCAGACACAAAAGACCGCACACTCTATGATTCCATTCTCATGAAATTCCAGAATATGGAATCCACAGGGCGAGGAAGGAGATTAGTGGGTACTCAGGGGTGGAGTGGGCAAGTGTGTGCGAATAGAAGGGAGACAGCTGAACCATACAGGGCTTCTTCCCAAGGAGATGAAAATGCTCTCAAATTGACTGTGGTGATGACTGCACATATCTCTGGATATACTAAACACTATTGAACTGGGTACTTTGTTTGTTTGTTTGCTTGTTTGCTTGCTTGTTTTTAGAGACAGTGTCTCACTATGTTGCCCAAGCTGGACTCCTGGGCTCAAGGGATTCTCCCACCTCAGCCTCTCCAGTAGCTGGGACTATAGGCACACACCACTATGCCCAGCTTTGTACACTATAAATGGGTAAATTTTATAGTATATGAACTATATCTCAATTAAGTTGTTTTTTAAAATTCTCAACTAATAATAAATGCCAGAAATTTCTATGGCTATTTTCTCCTTTAGAACTTCATTAGACAGAAGAGATTCAATTTTCAGTTTAGTGCTTCTATATTTATATGAAGTGTGAAGGCTGAGGCAGGAGGATCCCTTAAACCCGGGGGCTGAGAATGCAGTGAGCCATGACCACGCCACTGGACTCCAACCTGAGCCATAAGCGAGACAGAAAAAAAACAAAATATTGCATATTAGCTGCTCTGGAGTGACTCCTCAAGTGAAGTCTCACAATGCGGGCTGAACGGAGAACCTGTTTTACTTCGTGACCAAAGCTACTCCTATCTCAAATGTGGGTTTAAGTTCTGAGATATAATGAGGGTAGGAGGGACAATTCCATCAGAATTGAGGTCCTTTTTCAGTTTTATAATGTCTTTAGCTAGTTTTGATCATGAATTATGAATTTTGGATAAACTTTCATGTGATAAAACCAAGGAACAAAAAAAAAAAAAGGAATATGATTGGAAGCACTGATGACAATACTAAATAATATAAAAGTCTAAGGAAGGAAAATCCAAAAACCTTAGAACTGAATTCCACCTTGACTACTTCCAAGGTACACAACCTCTGGCAGGTGACTTGACCCTCAGCCTCAGTGTACTCATCTGGAAAATGGGGACATTCATACCAGCTTCTCCATGTGATAGTGTAAGCAACATAAAGAAGAGTAACTGACATGTAGTCAGCACTGGATAAATACTTCTCCCTTCTTCCTGGATAGAAAAATGCAAGATTAAGAACTGGTTGATGTTGATTTACAGTGGCTTTGAGAAAAAAATTTATAAGTCAAATCAAATAAAGAACTGGTTGATGCTGAAGAGGAACAAAGAAGGGAAAGAACAGGCAGCAAGGAATGGTGGAGTTAGAGGGAGTCTGAGTTAACAAAATGTGACCAAACAAATCCATTGTAGCCAGATAGTCCCAGGCCAAAACGGGAGATAAGGCTTACTTGTATTCAAGAAAAAAAGGGCATTAGACAAAACAGAAAGCAAAATGAGAGCCGGACTGGTCTGTCTGAAGCCCTTTGGGGTTTAGAAAGGAGCCAGTCCTTTCAAGAGCTTCATGCTGAGATATCATGGAATTTGATAGGGATGTGGTGGATGACAGCAGGATGGGATTAAATGTAGCAACCAGGATATGCAGTTACTAGCAAGTTACCCACTGTTTTCAGGGATATTCCAAAAGCTTGGGTTTGAAGAAAGCAAGCCTTAATGGAAACCAACGTCTAGTCCACATTAGAGTGTCTGCTCCTTTGATGCCCCATTGGGAGGAGGATGGAGTTCTGCAACTGTTTTTTACTGAAAAGAGTAAAATCAGTTTTGAAACAGTGCCCTAAGTCCCAGCGCCCAAATTTGTTACTGGCAATTGGGCGCCCTCTAGTGTCACTGAGCGGGGATGCCACCCTTTGAAAGTCGTAAAGTAGGGAAACCCTCTTGGGTTCCAGCTCTAGAAGAAATTGCCAAACAGCAGTATTTACATGGATACCTGGAAGACAGGAAAAGGTTGAAAGAGCACCAATATGACACAAACGAGTCCTTCTCTCGCGCACAGTAGGAACATAGTAGGTATTCGTGGAACATAGTAGGTATTCTGGAACATAGTAGGTATTCGTGAGGTGTTTGTTGAAAGTGAATGGCAATTAAGTCCATGGCAGACAATCTTGCATTAATGCCCCATCCGGATATTGACATGTAACAAATACACCACCTGTCAAACTGATGCAGCAATGAAAACTTTGACTGCTCAGATCTTAGGATACTTGTTTGTTTGTTTGTTTGTTTGTTTTTTGAGACAGAGTCTCGCTCAGTCACCCAGGCTGGAGTACAATGGTGCGATCTCGGCTCACTGCAACCTCCGCCTCCTGGGTTCAAGTGAATCCCCCCTGAGTAGCTGGGATTACAAGGGCCTGCCACCACGCCCAGCTAATTTTTGTATTTTTAGTAGAGACGAGTTTCACCATTTGCCCAGGCTGCTCTCCAACTCCTGGTCTCATGTGATCCGCCCACCTCAGCCTTCCAAAGTCCTGGGATTACAGGCATAAACCACTGTGCCCAGCCAGATCTTAGGATACTTTCTGAGTGATATAGTTGAGTAAGAACCATGGCTAGATACCTAGCTGAAATTAAAGAAATTACTCCACTGGATCAACCAGAATATACATGCTGTAACAAAAGTAAATCCTCTTGGCCGGGCATAGTGGTCACATCTGTAATCCCAGCACTTTGGGAGGCCAAGGCAGGCTCATGACCTGAGGTCAGGAGTTCAAGACCCACTTGGCCAACATGGCCAAACCTGATCTCTACTAAAAATACAAAAATTCAAAGATTAGCCGGGCCTGGGTAGCACATGCCTGTAGTCCCAGATACTCAGGAGACTGAGGCGAGAGAATGGCTTGAACCCAGAAGGTGGAGGTTGCAGTGAGCAGATTGTGCCACTTCACTCCAGACTGGATGGCACAGTGAGATTCTGTCTCAAAAAACAAAAAAAAAGAGTAAGTCCTCTTTGTAAGTCCTCTTTTCCTCACTCAGCTTTGGTGAGTCCATTTGCAAACTCAAGGGGAGTGGAGACTTTCCTCTAAGAAAAGATTACCTATGATCCTGCATACCATTAGAGCAGTAAAACACATTTAATTTATTTCTCTCCTATGCTGAGTCAGGTGGTGAGGGAACATGTCCACTTCCATAGCCAGAGCTGTTTTTGCATCAGATCAGTTATTCATTGAGAGCAGAAGAAAAAATTAACCTCACACGCTTACCTCAAATTGTTTGCTATCCAGTTCTTTTGTTGCAAGAAACTTAGATTCAGTAGACCAATCTAAGCATTCCCAAGACATTCCAGTTTTGCTCAGAAGGATTGCAAGGCTTGAGAAGAAAAAAATTAAAAAATAAAAAAAAAACAGCCTTAGCATGCAGTGATCTACTTTGATCAGAGTGCACGGATTGCTGGGATAGCTAACAATGCTTTGGAACATGCCTTCTCCCTGCTGCAAGAACTTGGAAAGACACGCTGTGTGCAACCCCTGTGCAAATGTAAGACAAGCACCATGCCACTTTCGTTTTATTTTTTTTTCTTTTTGTCGCTTACACCTGTAATAAAACTGCAAACCACGCTACTTTCTTTGCTCATGAAAGCTACAACACCTTCTACTTCTTCCTCTGTGAATGCCATGTTGTACCTGTAGCCTATATCTATGTTTTTTGAATGATTAAATACCTGAAGTTGAACATCCGGCAGAATGGCCTCAAAAAACTAGACGTGCCCTGCCTTGTGGAAAAGCCCCAGAGGCCACACTTACCCATGGCTGATATTTCAAATGACTATTCATTTGTCCCAGAAGTCATAGACAGATTTATGCCTCAGACACTCTGCAAAGAGGTACCCCGAGCACAGACTGAAAATGCAAATCGTTATTCCAATCTTCTCTCTGGGATCAGGAGAATAAAGGGAGAACAGATGCCTTAACTGCAACAAGGGCACATGGTGCTGCTGGAAAAGGGTTGCAATTCTGTCCCCCACACAAAGCCCTTTAGGAGAGGGTGTCCATGTACCCTGAAACTTACTTAACATTTCTAAAAGTGGGGTGAATCCCAAGGGGCCAGGCTGAGTCTGGGTGTGCTTTTGCATGCAGAACAGCCACTAGAGCAGGACCTGGTCTCCCAAGAAAGATGGGGTCTTGCTCTGTTTGCCCAAGCTGGTCTTGAACTCGTGGTGTCAGAGGCGTGTGAACCAGAGCAACTCCATCTTAAATAGGAGCTGGGTAAAATGAGGCTGATGCCTCCTGGGCTGCATTCGCAGTAAGCTAAGGTATTCAAAGTCACAGGATGAGATTGGGGTTCAGCACAAAATACAGGTCGTAAAGACCTTGCTAATAAAACAGGTTGCAGTAAAGGAGTCAGCTAAAATCAAAATGGCGACAAGAGTGACCTCTGGTTGTCCTCACTGCTACACTCCCACCAGTGCCATGACAGTGTACAAATGCCATGGCAACATCAGGGAGTTACCCTATATGGTCTAAAAAGGGGAGGCATGTATAATCCACCCCTTGTTTAGCATATTATCAAGAAATAGTCATAGAAATGGGCAGCAGCCCTCGGGGCTGCTCTGTCTATGCAGTAGCCATTCTTTTATTCCTTTACTTTCTTAACAAACTTGCTTTCACTTTGCAAAAAAAAAAAAAAAATTATAAAAGTGAGGCATTAGGAGTAGAAAGTCAGGCTCCCAGCTGGCTACCATATTTAACTGGTTTCTATTTTAAGTAAGGTCTACAAGGAAAGAGGTGGGAGACAGGGCAGAGTCCCGCATGTGCTCTGCAGGAGCGTTACTCACCAGGTCATTACTCACCAGGGCGCTTCTAAAATCTGGGGGCCCTGCAGGGGGTTTCCTTTGCAGGCTCGCAGCTAATGTAGAAGAATGAGGGCTTCTCTTCTCCAGCCTTCTTTTCAGGGCTCCTAACCTTCCAACACCCAGAGTGCTCTCCCAGTAGGTGATCAAAATAGCTTACCCAGAACACCAGGAGGAAGAGAGGAGGAGGTGCAGGGAGTTGGTAATGGCACTCCAGCGTTCCAACTGCAGAACTGAAGAGGTCAAATAGGTAGTGGGACATTGGAACATGAAACTATACATCAAATCCAATAGCAAAATCTCTTAATTGATCCTCATAACATGATATCATAAAAGGCCCTTTTTTTAATTGTTAGAAAAAGACATTTTTGGCTGGGTGCGGTGGTACACACCTGTAATCCCAGCACTTTGGGAGGCTGAGGCAGGGTAATCACTTTAACTCAGAAGTTTGAGACCATCCTGGATAACACTGTGAAACCGTGTCTGTACAAAAAGCACAAAAATCAGCCAGGTGTCGTGGTCTGCACCTGTAATCCCAGCTACTCAGAGGGATGAGGCGGGAGGATCACTTGAGACCAGGAGATCAAGGCTGCAGCGAGCCGTCATCGCGATGTGCATGCCAGCCTGGGCAACAGAGTAAGACCTCCTCTCAAAAAAAAAAAGAAAGAAAAGAAAAAGAAAGAGACATTGTTGATGGAACCTGCTAGACATCCATGGAGCTTAACTTCCTACTTGTAAAAATCCACAGTGTCTGATTTTATTGTAAATACATTTGGCCAGGCGTGGTGGCTCACACGTGTAATTCCATCACTTTGGAAGGCCGAGGTGGACAGATCACCTGACGTCAGGAAATCAAGACCAGCCTGACCAACATGGCAAAACCCCGTCTCTACTAAAAATACAAAAATTAGCTGGGTGTGGTGGCACATGCCTGTAATCCCACCTACTCAGGAGGCTGAGGCAGGAGAATCACTTGGAACCCGGGAGGCAGAGGTTGCAGTGAGCCAAGGTCACGCCAAGGTCACACATGACAGAGCAAGTCCTATCTCAAACACACACACACACACACACACACACACACACATTTATTTAAAGAAATTAAAAGTATTTTCCACATCCTATTAAATCCCTAAATCTCATTATAAGTTGACTATAAGTTACCATTGGTTGAATTTTGCCATCAAATAGAATTTAGTGCCCTCAAGTTCACGGTGTTGGGTGAAGTATTATACACAAAGTAATTCAGACAATATCTCAGAATCTTAAATTTTATCAATATCCTATATTACATTATAAACTATTTCCAAAAAAAAATTGTATAAGATGAGCCCAACCAATGAGAAAGGATTCATCATCATAATAAAAACCACACTGAATAGTGCTTCCCAAGTGAGGGCACTGTTCTAAATCACTTTATCGGAATGAGCCTGTGTAAGCCTCTCAACAACTCTTTAGACATACTCTCAAGACCCTCATTTTACTGGCAGGAAATAAAAGGATGACTGTAGACGCAAACTTATAGTAACTGCAGCCTCCACTTAAAACTAGGTCAACGAGTTTGCCAATCTCTAAACTCCAGTCCAAAGCAGTTTTTTTTCACGTCAGACAGGTAATATGCCAGCATCATAACAAGGTTTGAGGGAGCATGGCTCACACATGCGCGTGAAAACCCAATCATTACGCTGATGAACTATAAAAGGATTCAAATATCTCTTCTTTCAAGTTCAAAACATAAAAATGAATTTTACTCTCAAATCTAAAATTCGCAACACCAGGTTTATCATATCACACAATGCTATTTTCATTAGCTGTCTGAAAAGCAGAGAAGAAACCTTTTTCTCCGACAAATAAAACCACACATACGTTTGAGGCAGCAGGCAACCATTAGTGCCCCTACTATTGGAGAAGTCTCCTTTTCTTTTTTTTTTTTTTGAGACAGAGGGTCTCACTCTGTTACCCAGGCTGCAGCCTCATCCTCCCAGGCTCTAGTGATCTGCCCACCTCAGCCTCCCATGTAGCTGGGACTACGGGCACACACCACCACATCTAGCTAATTTTGTTCATTTTTTGTAGAGACAAAGTCTCACTATGCTGCCCAGGCTAGTCTCAAACTTCTGGACTCAAGGGATCCGCCCACCACAGCATCCCAATGTGCTGGGATTACAGATGTGAGCCACCACTCCCAGCTCCTCCTTTTCCCTTATACTGTTTCTTTTTCCTCTCTTGGCCTTTCTGCCACCTCGAAGTTCCCCTCTGGGAAGGGTGAAGAATTTCAAACCAGTTTACCACGGTGCACACCCGCAAGGAAAAAAATAAATACCAAAACATCAAATTTCTACTAAAAGTTTTTTAAAGTTTACCTAAGGCTGGGTGCAGTGGCTCAAGCCTGTAATCCCAGCACTTTGGGAGGCCAACATGGGTGAATCACTTGAGGTCAGAAATCTGAGACAGCCTGGCCAACATAGTGAAACCCCATATCTATTAAAAATACAAAAATTAACTGGGCATGGTGGCAGGCACCTATAATCCCAGCTACTAGGGAAGCTGAGGCAGGAGAATCACTTGAACCCAGGAGGCAGAGGTTGCAGTGAGCCGAGATCACACCACTGCACTCCAGCCTGGGTGACAGAGCGAGACTCCAAGTTTACCTAAAGCAGCAAATGATTCTTCTGACACAGTAAAGCCATCAAAGAGATGGGCAGTAATAAAATATGTGTGACTTTAAACCTTTTCCCAACTGCCCCATAATCTGCAATTGAGGTAATACTTCAGAGCAATAGGTGTTTCCATTGTTCATTCTTTTTCACCCCTTTCTCCAGTTGAGCCCCCTCAAGCCAACAATAAATAAGAATGTATACATTACTGAGGCTTATTGGTATAGAAGTTTGATGTTTATTTTTTTTTATGTTATTTTCAATGTGAAAATAATTTCATCTTTTTCCTGGACATAACAACAATGCACATCTATTATGAAGAATTAGAACAATATGGCTGGGTGTGGTGGCTCATGCCTGTAATCCCAGCACTTTGGGAGGCTGAGGTGAGTGGATCACCTGAGGTCAGGAGTTCAAGACCAGCCTGGCCAACATGGCAAAACCCCATCTCTACTAAAAATATAAAAAAATGAGCTGGATATGGTGGCATGTGCCTGTAGTTCCAGCTACTTGGGAGGCTGAGGCACGAGAATCACTTAAACCCAGGAGGCGGAGGTTGCGGTGAGCCAAAATAGCGCCACTGCACTCCAGCTGGGGCGACAGAGTGAGACTCTGTCTCAATTTTAAAAAAAAAGAATTGAAACAATACATAAAGATAGAATCATGAAAATGAAAGTCTCCTAAAATCTCACCATCCTAACCAGTAATAATGAGGTAGACTTCTTGCAGTGTATTTATGTACACATGTATGTATACACACATGCACACACGCCACAGTTTTACATGGATGGGATCATAGCAATCTGCTGTTTTTGCTATAAACAACTCTCCTCTTTTTCTCTCCTCCAACTTTAACAGCAACCTAAAGTGTATGTGTATATATCTTCCTTTGTAACCATACACGCACACCTATATACATTTTCATATACACTGACACATAAAGAGAGGTTTTCTGTTCTTTTTTTACAATGATGGAATCATATCACACTCATTCTGTATCTAACTTTTCTCACTCACCGGTATCTCTTGGAAATCTCTCTCAGACATCTGGTAAGGCTATTACTCATCCCATTGAATGGCCATATAATATTCTATGGAGTAATATATTTTAATTTTTCAGCCATTCGCTGATTAACGGCCATTCACCGTGTTACCGGTTCTTGGCAACTACAAACAAGGCTGCAATAAACATTCTTGCACACATGTCCGTACAAATACTGTAAGCACTTTTATTTTATGGAATAGATTCCTAGGAGTAGGATTCTGGGGTCAAGGGAAATATGTATTTTTAATTTTAATAGATATTGCCAGACTGCCTTCCCAAAAAAAAGGCCAGAATGCTCTACAGCAACACTAGCAATGGATGGGGCACCTGTCACCCCACAGTCCTGCTGGCAACAGGTAACAGGACTCTTCTTAATTTTTTGCCAGCTTAATGGATAAAAAGGAATATTTCATTATGCATTTATTTGCATTTCTCTGAATCTGGGCCACTGCATACACTGTGCAGATTGTGCATAGGATGATGGAGCGGAAATCTGGCCCACAGATGGTTTGCAAAGACAGGCATCCTGACCGTGTTGAATGCAGAGGAAGGGGCCCCAATCTTTTCTTGTTTATATGAAGGTAATGCCAGTGGCGCCATCCTGACTACCAAGAAATTTGAACACCTTTTTAAATGGCTGTTGGATATAGTTGGACTTCTGTGAATTTTCTCTCCATATCTGTTGCCCATTTTTCTGTTGGGAAGCAATAGAAAATACCTACTTGTATTATTTAATATTAATCTTGTCAATTTATAGGAGCTGAAATTTGGAAGATTAACTATATGGAAATTAACTCTGACTACCATCTGCATTACAGTTACTATCATTTGCCCAGCAACTTTGTTTATGGTATCACTTATAAAATATTTTTAATGTTTTTAGTCAAATACATTTACCTTTTGTAACTTTCGGTATCCAGTCTTGGTTAAAACTATCTCCTTAATCTCTAGAAAATACAGGCTAGGCACAGTGGCTCACCCTTGTAATCCCAGCACTTTGGGAGGCTGAGGCAGGTAGATCACCTGAGATCAGGAGTTCGAGACCAGCCTAGCCAACATTGTGAAGCCCCATCTCTACTAAAAATATAAAAATTAGCTGGGCATGGTGGCAGGCACCTGTAGCCCCAGCTACTCGAGACACTGAGGCAGGAGAATCGCTTGAACCCAGGAGTTGGAGGTTGCAGTGAGCCAAGATCGTGCCACTTCATTCCAGCCTGGGGGACAGAGCAAGACTGTCGCAAATATTGTCTTTCTTTCTTTCTTTCTTTATTGATTTTTTTGACATGGACTGAGATGAGATCCTGTCATTGCACTCCAGCCTGGGTGACAAGAGCGAAACTCCATTATAATATTCTCCTTTGCTGGAGAGGATGTGGAGAAATAGGAATGTTTTCACACTGTTGGTGGGAATGTAACTTAGTTCAACCATTGTGGAAGACAGTGTGGTGATTCCTCAAGGATCTAGAACCAGAAATACCATGTAACCCAGAAATTACAATAATCAAAGGATTATAATGATTTATATTATTTTACTATTTTAATTATTAAATTAATATTATTTTATTATTTAAATTATATTATTTATGTTATTATAATATAACATATTGGGTATACCCAATTATATTTATATTATAAAACCCAAAGGATTATACTATACAATCTACAATATAATCCTTTGGGTTATAATGTAGATTATATACATTATTATGATACCCAAAGGATTATAAATCATTCTACTATAAAGACACATGCAAACGTATGTTTATTGCAGCATTGTTCACAATAGCAAAGACTTGGAACCAACCCAAATGCCCATCAATGATAGACTGGATAAAGAAAATGTGGCACATATACACCATGGAATACTATGCAGCCATAAAAAAGATGAGTTCATATCCTTTGCAGGGACTTGGATGAAGCTAGAAACCATCATTCTCAGCGCACTAACACAGGAACAGAAAACAAAACACCATATGTTCTCACTCATAAGTGGGAGTTGAACAATGAGAACACATGGACACAGGGAGGGGAACATCACACACCGGGACCTGTTGGAAGTTGGGGGATAGGAGAGGGGGATAGGAGAGGGATAGCATTAGGAGAAATACCTAATGCTATACAGGCTGATGGGTTCAGCAAACCACCATGGCATGTGTATACCTATGTAACAAACCTGCATGTTCTGCACATGTACCCCAGAACTTAAAGTAAAATAAATAAATTAATTAATTAAATGCATCTTTGGCTTATTAAAATATAATGTAATCAGTACATCTACCTTCCTCCCAGAGAAATACAAACAATTTTTAGAATACTTAACTTTAGGCCAGGCACGGTAGCTCACGGCTATAATCCCAGCACTTTGGGAGGCCAACACGGGTGGATCACATGAGGTCAGGAGTTCGAGACCAGTCTGGCCAACATGGCGAAATCCCATCTCTACTAAAAATACAAAAATTAGCCAGGCGTGGTGGCAACCACCTATAATCCCAGCTACTCCAGAGGCTGAGGCAGTAGAATCGCTTGAACCCAGTAGGTGGAGGTTGCAGTAAGCAGAGATCACATCACTGCAATCCGGCCTGGGAAACAGAGCGAAACTCTACCTCAAAAAAAAAAAAAAAAAAGAATATTTAACTTTATGTAACTCCTACCCAACTTATTTTCTGTCATGTATTTTAAAACACTACAGTTGATGTTCTTGTATATTACCCATTCATTTACCCTTTTCTTTGTTCTCCATTTGTTTGTTTATTTGTTCCCTCATTTCTCTCCAACCTTCCATCTGAGATTATTTTCATTCTGCCTGAAAAAAAAAAAAATGTGCCTTAGAATTTCCTTTAGTGGGTTTGCTGGTAAAGAACACTCAGTTTTTCTTTGTCCATTTTGTTTTGTAAAATGCCTTTGTCTTCTTTTTGTCTAGATAATTTCATAAATTTGAAATAATTTTAAACATTAATTTTCAAGACTAGAACAAAGAACCCCTTGCTTTCCTGAACCATTTGGAAATAACTTGCCAACATAATGCCCCAACACACTTAAACACTTTAGTCTATAATTCTTTTAAACAAGGACATCCTCCTACATAACCAAAATAAAAACATGAAAATCAGGAAATTAACACTATACATCATGACCTAGAGACTCATTCAAGTTTTGCAAATTGTTCCAATAATATCCTTTGGAAAACAAAATAAACCAATTCAAATGACCTGTTGCATTATCCTGTCTCTTTTTTTTTTTGGAGGGGGAACAGAGTTTCACTCTTGTTGCCCAGGCTGGAGTGCAATGGCACCATCTCGGCTCAACGCAACCTCCACTTCCTGTGTTCAAGAGATTCTCCTTCCTCAGCCTCCTGAGTAGCTGGGATTACAGACATGTGCCACCACACCCGGCTAATTTTGTATTTTTAGTAGAGATAGGGTTTCTCCATGTTGGTCAGGCTGGTCTCGAACTCCCAACTTCAGGTGATTCACCTGCCTCGGCCTCCCGAAGGGCTGGGATTACAGGTTTGAGCCACTGCACCCGGCCTATCCTGTCTCTTTCATTTCTTTTGATCTGGAATAGTTCTTCACTTTTCTTGTCTCCGTGACCTTTACATTGTTCAAGATTACAGGACAGTTTTTTGTGTGTCTGATGTTTCCTCATGGTTAGAGTTAGGATATGTGTTTCTGGCAGCAGTACCACAAAAATGACACTGTGTTCTTCTCATTGCCTCCCATCAGATGGTATGCAATGTAGATTTGTGTCATTACTGGTAATATTAACTTTGATCACCTGATTAGGGTGATACCTGCCAGCTTTCTCCACTGTATGTTATTCTTTTTTTTTTTTTTTTTGAGGTGGAGTTTTGCTCTTACCCAGGCTAGAGAGCAATGGCGCGATCTCGGCTCACCGCAACCTCCGCCTCCTGGGTTCAGGCAATTCTCCTGCCTCAGCCTCCTGAGTAGCTGGGATTACAGGCACACGTCCAGCTAATTTTTTGTATTTTTAGTAGAGACTGGGTTTCACCATATTGACCAGGATGGTCTCGATCTCTTGACTTCATGATCCACCCGCCTTGGCCTCCCAAAGTGCTGGGATTACAGGCTTGAGCCACCACGCCCAGCCCCACTGTATGTTATTCTTTTCCCTTTGCAGTTAACAAGTATTTTTAGGAGATATTCTGAAATGATGTACATATCCTCACTTTTGCCCTCTAGCCTCAGCATCCATTAATGTTTCTTTGCTGAATTAATTATGATGATAATGATTGCCAAATCATGATTATATTCATTTATTAATTTTCGAGACAGGGTCTTACTCTGTTAGCCAGGCTGGAATGCACTGGTATAGTCACAGCTCACTGCAGCCTTGACCTCCCAGGCTCAAGTGATCCTCCCACCTAAGCCTCCCAAGTACCTGGGACTATAGGCATGTGCCACCCACACCTGGCTAATTTATTATTTTTTTTCTTTTTTTCTTTTTTGGTAGAAATAGGGTTTCACTATCTTGACCAAGTTGGTCTCGATCTCCTGGGCTCAAGCAATCCTCCTGCCTTGGCCTCCAAAGTGGTGGGATTACAGGCGTGAGCTACCATGCCCGGCCTAAAGAGTGATTTTTTTAATTCCCTCGTTCCTTCTCCATTTATTCATTGACACTCCACTGCAAGAAAATGTTTTTTCTCTTATCTTCCTTTATTTATTCTTTTTTTTTTTTTTTTGAGATGGAGTCTCACTCTGTCACCCAGGCTGGAGTGCAGTGGCCTGATCTCAGCTCATTGCAACCTACACCTCCTGGGTTCAAGCAAGTCTCCTGACTCAGCCTCCCGAGTAGCTAGGACTACCGGCAGGTGCCACCACACCCAGCTAATTTTTGTATTTTTAGTAGATACCAGGCTTCACCATGATGGCCATGCTGGTCTCGATTTCTTGACCTGGTGATCCTCTGGCCTCGGCCTCCCAAAGTGCTGGCATTACAGGCATGAGCCATTGTGCCTGGCCTTCCAATCTCGTTTTCAATCTTTCTACATTTGTAACTCTCTTCTCCAATAGTGAGAATCCCATCTCCCATTGTTCCCAATACATTTACTTATTGAATCATGTTATGGGCTGAATCATGCCCCCCTCCAAAATTCAGGGAAGCCCTAATCCCCACTACCTGAGAATATGAATGTATTTGGCAATAGGGCCTTTTAAAAGGTGATTCAGGCCAGGGGCAGTTGCTCACACCTGAAACCCCAGCACTTTGAAAGTCAGAGGCGGGCGGATCACTTGAGGCTAGGAGTTTGAGACCAGCCTGGCCAACATGCAAAACCCTGTCTCAACGAAAAATACAAAAATTAGCTGGGTGTGGTAGCACACCTCTGTAGTCCCAGCTACTCAGGAGGCTGAGGCAGGAGAATTGCTTGAACCCAGGCAGCGGAGGTTGTAGTGAGTCATGCCAATGCACTCCAGCCTGGGCAACAAAGCAAGACTCTGTCTCAAAAAGTAAATAAAGAAAGATGTGATTCAGTTAAAAGAAGGTCATTGGGCTGGGCCCTAATCCAATTTGACTGGTGTCCTTATACAGAAGAGGAAATGTGGACACAGAGGAACAAGCAGGGATGCTCACATGCAGAGGAAAGGCCATCTACAACCCAAGGACAGAGGCCTCAGAAGAAACCAAACCTGCCAACACCTTGATCTTGGACTTCTAGCTTCCCAGACTTTGAGAAAGCAAATTTCTGTTGTGTAACGCCACCCAGTCTGTGGTGTTTTATTATTGCAGTCCTATCAAACTAATATCGATCCATCCAGCCAAAAGCAACCTCATCTAAAACCAGCACCCACAAATATTTTGTGATTGCCAGCCTGCCTTAAGCAAGTTCTAAGAAGCACGTATTTCTGTAGCAATCTCATTATCTATATAAATTCAGCCCAAGATGGTGGCTCACCCCCTGTAATCCCAGTGCTTTGGGAGGCTGAGGCAGAAGGATTGCTTGAGCCCAGGAGTTCAAGTCCAGCCTAGGTAACTTATAGTGAGACCCTTGTCTCTACGAAAAAAAAAATAGCTGGGCATGGTGGCACGTACCTAGAGTCTCGGCTATTCAAAGGGCTGAGATGAGAGGATGGTTTGAGACTGGGAGGTTGAGGCTACAGTGAACCATGATAGCACTTCGCTGCACTCCAGCCTGGGTGACAGAGCAAGACTCTGTCCCAAAAAAAGAAATAAATAAAATAAATAAATAAGTAAATTCAGTATTCTCTGCCAGCCAACTACCTGTGCACAATCTCGGTGTGCTTGCAGGGACTGGTTTGGTCTCAGAGTTAAGGAGCCAGTGGATTTTGTCACAATATATGTTCTGTGCATGTGGCACTGTGACGGACCTTATTCATTCTGAAGATCTCACTGATGGCTTGGCCAATCCGCAACACCTACGGTGCGTATTTACTGAGCACCAGAGAGTACAATCACTGACAAGGAAACCAGCTCAAAGCTTAGCTTCTTCCTTAAAAAGTCATTGCTCAAATTGTGACCCCCTTAGGAAATGTGCTTTAAATTGCACCACCATCTAACCTTAACTTATTCAAAATTTCAGAGATCTGAAAAATGACTCTGGATCATAGACCCCCAACTCCTTTATCTCACCCATTCTTATTCCTCTTGGAATTTATGTCCCGACTTCACGAGTCTAAGAATGATTGCTCTGGCTGCCTGCACTGTGCAATCTGCTGGGGCCTGGAAGCCCCAGCTGTGCTTTCTCTGCCTCTGACACCTCCCCTGGTAATAAACAGAGCTCTACCAGAGTTTCCCTAATGACTTCTGCAGCAATGGACAACACTGCCACTCATTAATAGTGGCACTAGCACTATGGGGCTAGTGGAAACAAATGTTTATTTGGTTCCAGAAAATTAGGCATTCCCACCATTAGACACTGTCCACAGAGGTCTAATGGTAGGATTGGCTCATTTACAAAAATGAGCCAATGGTGAGAAGCCATTTACAGAAAGAGAAGCTTATTTTGCTCAAACCTCCACTGTAAGGTGAGGTGGTTAAACCTTCTGCAACAGCAACACACCATGGCTGAATCTTAGCCTGGTCTCAAAGAGCTGCTTCCTTAGGGGAGTAGAGAAATTATACCCATGCCTCAGAGTGAGAGAACAGATGCCTGGAAACCCCCCTTCCCTACAATTCTCTGGTACTTTGCTAGCTTTTACAGCTAAGCTGCTGTGATTCTCACTATGTCTGTGGAAGAAGGTTATCATGCATCCTTCTGGGTTCAAATTCACTGTGTCCTCAAGGGCTCACTGTGGGTCACGCACTGTTCTATGTTGTTATATAATCTCAGTACATTTAATTCTCACACTGAGGTGAATTCCTCACTTTTCAGATGGGAAAACTGAGGCTGTCCTGGGGAAACCCGGGACAGGATAAGAAGGTAATCCAAGGCCGGGCGCGGTGGCTCAAGCCTGTAATCCCAGCACTTTGGGAGGCTGAGGCGGGTGGATCACGAGGTCAAGAGATAGAGACCATCCTGGTCAACATGGTGAAACCCCGTCTCTACTAAAAATACAAAAAATTAGCTGGGCATGGTGGCGCGTACCTGTAATCCCAGCTACTCGGGAGGCTGAGGCAGGAGAATTGCCTGAACCCAGGAGGCGGAGGTTGCGGTGAGCCGAGATCGCGCCATTGCACTCCAGCCTGGGTAACAAGAGCAAAACTCCGTCTCAAAAAAAAAAAAAAGGAAGGTAATCCATTCTGCATTCAGATCCAGAGAGGTCAAGTAACATGCCCAAGGTCACACAGTTAAACTGCAAAGGAACAGGAATTCAAACACAGGCCAAGTGCCCCCACAGCACGCAGTCTGGCCCCCCAGGCTATATTTTCGGTAATGGTTAACAATAATTACATGTATATAAAGTGTCTTCCTTCCAACATGCAAAACACTTCCAATAGGTTTTCTCATTTACCTATGGTGTAACGCCTTTCTAATCTGGAAGGATGAAGTCACAGTGCTTCAAATTACCTCCTTTAATGCATAACAGGGGACTACATCTTCAAATTTGGGACAGAACGGAAATAAATTAATTTGTGAAAGCATGCGGCCCCAAGGGTATTGACTTACCTAAGGTGGGGTGGGGGAAGACAGGCCGGACGGAGGACACAATTTGGGGAGGTTGACGACACCATTTGGGGAGGTTGCTTACATTAGCCTTCTTGGTTTACCTGATTTTATGTGGATGTGATCCCAGAAAACACAACAGAAAGATTTATGCCCTCAAAGTCCCTATGCCTTCTCCTGGGGACAAGAACAACATTCTCATCTGATTCTCAAAAAGTCTCCCCAGGCACACGCACACCGTTACACGCACACCATTTCTGATTAATTCGGCTTGGCTTCAAGTCCTTCTGCAGTTTCCTAGGGCTAAAGGGAAGCTGAATTCTTCCCAATTCCCTTCCTCGTGTCCCCTAAAGGCAATCCTCCTATCACTGTTCTACAGAAATTCAAATGCAGAAGAAACCAGGGAGGCAATAAGATTTCCAACAATTGCATGCCTCAAGCTTTTTTCTTTTTTTTCTTTTCCTGCTCTCATTCTGCTGGATTTTCCTTCTCTTAATCTATAGCTTTCTGTGTTTATAAAGCTGTTGACACCAACAAAGTCAGTCACAGAAAGAAATGCACATCCTTTTAATGTTCTTTTATCTTGCTAAGGACATGAATTATGCTCATGGAAGCTCTAGCAAGGTACTCTTCCTGTGAAAGCCTCCTCTTTCTCTAGTCTAGACTCTCCTCGGAAGAAGACCCCAAATTTGCAAATGTTTAACGGAGAGGGGAGAAAAAGCTGTAAAAATTATTTTACAAATCCTCCAAATTAAAGCACAATTCTTGGCACTACCCCTTCCAATGCCTTGTCTCTGTGTCTAAGAAAAGGTTTCACTGATTTCTAAGACTGAGACCCCCTCTCTATGGCAAGGAATGGAAAAATGAACACCCAAGGATAAAGCCTGCTGAAGGAAATACAGTTCTGTACCATAAATAGGCCACAAATTACATTACTTGGGTAATCTAGATGCCTGGGGAGGTAGTCACTACAACATGCTCTCTCTTTAATTCACAATTTAAGATGCTTAGCCATCAGGCCAGGACAGGACAAGAAGATAGTCCATTCTGCACTCAGATCTAGAAAGACAAGCCTGGCTAATAGTGACCTTTCTTGACTAATAGACTGCACTTTTGAAAATCGCATTGTATAGGAATACTTATTGACCTCAAAAAAGCATTATTCACAACATACTGTTTAAACAATACCAAAAAAAGTAATTACCTTAACGGGCCCTTTTCTGAAACAGCATCCGACTGAGCTGATTCAAAAGAACTATTAACAGTTTAGGTAAGATGAAGAGAAATAAAACCACTGTGGCACCCAAGGGCTAGCAAGAGTGGGAAGCTGTGACCACCAAGAGGCTCAAAGGAGCAAGGGGAGGAAATGAAATTTCTGGCTTCCAGACGAGGGGCCAGAAAACATATTCCCAAGCAAGGAAGGAGCAAGCAAAATCCTCATTTCTCTCTCTACCCACCCACCTATCTACTACAGGTATCTCTCACTGGTTGAACTCAACTAGAAGGCTGGTAGCAGGAGTCCAGGTAATGCATTTTGTAGATATGCACACAGCAGGCCAAAGAAGGATGAAGAGTAGATGGGGAACAGGGGAGCAAAAAGAGAATAGTCACCTGACCCAAAGTGGCACCCAGTCACTTCCTATCACATCATCTTGTCTTGTCATTGCACTTACCATTTTTATTTTCTTTTTTATTTTTCTGTCCCTCTCCCCGCTGGAATGTAAGCTCTTTGAAAGCAAGGAATTTGTCTGCCTTGTCCAAAACTGTATCCACGCATGAAATGTTGGAGGCCAGGAAGACTGCGGAAGGCATCCTCATGGGTGAAGGGTACAGGGTTTCCCAGTCCAGGTTTCCAGAGCCTGAGTGGGGAAGGACATCTGTATTGGGCAGGGGGTGGAGGCAGAGAGAGGAGATGTCTATGTCAAAGGGGATTGATCAAACAAGTAAATAAAAACAATGAGAACCTCATTCCCAGAGAAGGAAGCTACAAACACAGAAAGGGAGAAAACTAGAATCAGCCCTATAATGATTCATTGGAATTGGAGGTACTGGTGGAAACTCATGATTTTCAAGATATGTGAGTAGATAGATGTACAAATAAATATAGACATAACTGTGTGTGGGGGGGTGGGGGGTGGAGGGGTGTTCCCAACTGTAACTATGGAGAAGGCCTTGGAACAAGATACCCTAATAGCAATAAGCACACTTAGCACTCAGGTCTTGGCTTCTAAATACCAATTTCCATGAAGTGGAGATTAAGTTCAATTGAATTAAATTGAATGGAGCTGAAGATTAGGTGACAGTTGTGTATCAATGGCAATTTTTCAATTTTGATGGTTATACGTTGGATACATAGGAGAATGCCCATGTCTGTAGGAACTACAAACTAAAAGTATTCCGGACTGATGACGTATCAAGTCAGTACTTACCCTTAGGAAAAGAAAAACAAAAATTCTGTAATTGGAAGTTTTCTATTAGTTTGTGATTGTTTTCAAAAATAATCTTAATTAAAAAAAAAAAATGCACTTACATCCCTAGCACCTAGAACAGGTCTGGCATTCCAAGTGCTCCATAAATATTTGTTGAATTAATTACTGAAGGACATAAACAGTTACAACAAACACATGCTTAGAAAAACACACATCCAAATATTAACAGTGGTTTTTTTGGAGGGATGGGTTTATCACAGATAATTTGGGTATTTTTTCACTCTGTGCTTTTCTGTTTCTTA
>NW_016107369.1:6248192-6255821 GCF_001604975.1 Cebus imitator | reverse complement strand
TGCAGTAGTGAGATCTCAGCTCACTGCAGCTTCCACCTCCCAGGTTCGAGTGATTCTCCTGCCTCAGCCTCCTGAGTAGCTGGGATTACAGGCACCCACCACCACACCTGGCTAATTTTTGTATTTTTAGTAGTGTCGGGGTTTCATCATATTGGCCAGGCTGGTCTCAAACTACTGACCTCAAGTGATCTGCCTATCCCAGCCTCCCTCCTAAAGTGCTGGGATTACAGGCATGAGCCACCATGCCCAGCCTATTATGCATTATTAACTGTTATATTGATCAGGTTGTTAAACAGCTAAAACTAATATTTTAGAGGCAAAATCTTGTCCTCAAGTTTATGCGTTCCAACATCTTATGTATTAAGTTATTGAGACCAGATCCTTGGAAACTATCTACCCAAGTACACAAAACACCAGATCAGTTAATTATTGAGACATGTAACTTCCTGATGTCTAGAATATTCTTGCCCATTACCCAGGGTTCCCTCTTTTCCAAAATCATGATAATGGAGTCAGTCATCAGGATTTTGGTGAACATGTAATCATACAAAGAGGTGTAGAGAATTTTGTTGGGTATTTCATTAGGTTAGGAAAGGAACTAGAGAATTATTCTAGATAAAGATTTTTGGTGGCCAAGGCACTCACTTGAATACTGATGAAAGTGAGTGCTCCTTTTTCTAGGCTCTGGATGCACTGTTATGTGGCCCACCATGGGCATGCTAATTACATTTCTCTTGTATTGATTTTATTTCGGATTAGTCTCCATGATGAAATTTGGCAGGCATCCTAGTTCCTGTGGCAACTTATGTACAAGTCACCTCTTAAAATGGCCAACTCCTGTTGGATGCAGTGGCTCATGCCTGTAATCTCAACACTTTGGGAGCCTGGGCAGGAAGATCACTTGAGCCCAGGCGTTCGAGATCAGTCTGGGCAATATAGCAAGGCCCTGTCTCTACAAGAAAAAAAGTTTTGTTTTGTTTTGTTTTGTTTTTTAAAAAAAGGTCAACTCTTGCAGTTGATTTAAATAAATGTTGATTTGTTTAAATTAACATTTATATTTTCTATTTTGAAGGATGGGAAGATGTGGGGATGGCTAATGGGTACAAAAACACAGTTTGAAAGAATGAAAAAGATCTAGTATTTGAAGCCTGGGCACGGTGGTTCATGCCTGTAATCCCAGAACTTTGGGAGGCCAAGGCAGGCAGATCACCTGACGTCAGGAGTTCGAGACCAGCCTGGCCAACATGGTGAAACTCTGTTTCTACTATAAATACAAAAAATTAGCTGGATCTGGTGGCAGGCGCCTGTCATCTCAGCTACTTGGGAGGCTGAAAGAATTGCCCATTACCCAGGGCTCCCTCTTTCCCAAAATCATAATGGAGTCAGTCATCAGCAGTTTAGTGAACATGTAATCATACAAAGAGGTATAGAGAGTTTTGCGGAAGGCGGTGGCTCACGCCTGTAATCCCAACATTTTGGGAAGCCAAGGTGGGCAGATCACTTGAGCTCACAAGTTCAAGACCAGCCTGGGCAACATAGAGAGATCCCCATCTCTACAAAAAATAGAAAACTTAGTGGGTGTGGTGATATGCACCCATGGTCCCAGCTACTTGAGGGGCTGAAGTGAGAGGATTGCTTGAGCCTGGAAGGCGGAGGTTGCAGTGATCTGAGATCACCACTACATTCCAGCCTGGGTGACAGAGCGAGACGCTGTCTCAAAAACAAAACAGAAAACTTACTAGATAGTCACAAACACTGGACTGTGCCTGATTATTTTTTTAAAATGGGCACTGTGCACCAAGTCCTGGGTGAGGTACTCTATCATCAGAGCTTACTCCTTACCACCTTCCTCAGTAGGTGTCTTACCTGTGAAGAAACTGAGGTTGAAATGCCTAATGACTTGCCCAATGCCCAGCAAGCTTCCTTTGTGCACTGATTTGCAAACATTCTTTAATCTTTTCTCTGTGTGTGTTGCAGGCCCCAAGGTATATCTCATGCATACCTCACTATCCCTTCCATGGACATTCAACAGAGCCTGCTGGCCAGCTGCCAGCCGCTCATTCCCTCAGCAAGCCCATGCCAAGTCCCCCTGCTACCTTCCTCCAGTGTTACCCCCCTCTTCCGTGGAGAAGCCAGCTTGACTCCTCCCCCAGAGTTCACATCTGGCTGACTCTCCCTCTGAATCCTGCCTCCCAACTGCACCTCCCTTCCATCCTGGCTACCTTCACCCTGGTTTGGCCCTAACTACCTTTCACAAAGACTGTTGCTGCAATAAATTCCTTTGGGGTCTCCCAGTTGACTTCCACAATCTTTTCTTCCCAAACGCCTACATGGTGATTTCCCAGAAGCACAGCTCTAGGCCTGTCACTTCCCAACTCTCAAACTCTCAGAGCCTCCCATTGTCTACTTTTTTTTTTTCCAAGACAGTGTCTTGCTCTGTCATCCAGACTGGAGTGCAATGGTAGAATCTCCGCTCACTGCAACCTCTGCCTCCCGGGTTCAAGCCATTCTCCTACCTCAGCCTCCCAAGTAAGTGGGATTACAGGCACCGGCCACCACACCTAGTTAATTTTTTGTATTTTTAGTAGAGACGGGGTTTTGCCAGTTTGGCCAGGCTGGTCCCGAACTCCTGGCCTCCCAAAGTGCTGGGATTACAGGCATGAGCCACTGCGCCAGGCCTGACTATTCTTTCCCTGTCAATTCCTGCGGCAACAAGCCCCAACCCACCCTGCAGGAGCTTTGCTTCCAAGATTCCCCTCCCATCCAGCCAGCTTGAACCAGCCTCTAGCCCCGTTGTTCCTTCAGCTAGGATTTCTCTCTGCCTTCTCTTCAAGGCCGCTCAAGCTTCATGAAGCGGTCCTTTATTCTGACTATACCCACTTCTCTCATTTTCCCCATCACCCCACTCCACACGCTGTACTTATCTACAAACTCCTCAGAGCCAGGAGTTGAGCCTGAAATCCTCGCTTCCTCGTTATGGGCTGAAATGACTTCACACAGCGTGCAATGGATGAACCCCATCGCCTGCTTTAAAACGGGTCCAGCCACGGGCAGGGGCCTGGGTTATGGAGCCGCATGACGCCCCAGGCCTGCTGCTGGACCCCACCAAGCCTGGCTCTGTGAACTCAGGTGTCCTCACAAACTGTCTCTTCGGGCCACCAGCCCATCAGAGGCTTCTGTTTTCCTTTCAGAAGATCTCACAACCGTCAGCTGATACCCGGGACAGGCACAGCACACATAGGTCATTCTAGAAATACTGGTGGTGTGAACAAACTCCGAGCTGGAGAGGACTGGGGAATGATAGATCAGATTCCTTCTCTCAACATGAGAAATCAAGGCACAGAGAAGGGAAGAGATTCGCCCTAGGTGCCACAGCAAACAGCAGCAGTACTGGAGCCAGCACCGAGGACTCTTAGTTCTATGGTCAGGGATGGCTCCACTACATCTTGAATCCCGCAGACCCAGGGCAGCGGTCTCCGCCGCCTGAGGCCATTGCCGAAGACATCACCGCCTGTCGTAACATCACGTTACTTCTGTCCCTCGCCTCAGACTCCTTCGCTCTTTCCACCACAGCGAGAGGACTTCTCCAGGGCCGGATCAGCCTTCAGAGAGAGGAGGACACGGCGGCTCAGGAAAGGGACTCCCGACAGTTCCGCGCTCAGAGAGCAGCCCCCCGGCCCCGCCCCCACGTGCGCCTTGCCCCGCCCCTAAGCGCTCCCGGCCCCGCCTCCACGTTCATCGGGCCCTGACAGGCTAGGCCTGGGAGGAGCCGAAGCCCTAATCCCCGCCTTCTCCGTATGATCTCTCCTATTGACGTTGATAGACAAAAGCCGCGTCCAGTGAGAAAAAAAGGAAGGCCTCTATAGCCCTATCGGCTACTACAACACCGAAGACGGATCCACCTAACTGGCTGACGCTACACCTTGGTCTTTCCGGGTCCTTGCACATGTTGACCCAACTCCTGCAGAGCTAAGGCCGAGGGGGATTCGGAAGGAAACCTCTGAACAGGTAAGCCTGTGCTGCCTGGGGTGACTATTGGCGTCGGTTCGAGGGCTGCCGCTTTCCCGCTGCAGAGCTCAGGGTGGGAGACCGGCGCAGCTAGGAAGGCTGGGGAAAGGGGCGGGGAGGGGCGAGCACGTGGAATGCCAGCACTACCGGGCCTGGGTGGCAACTGGGCCGGCGCACTCTGCCCGTTCGGGGGCGCGGTGTTCTGGGGCGCGTAGGGCCCTCCGGCCGGATCAACACTGCAGCCGTAAACACGCAGGGAGGGCACCCCGAGTGTCGCCCCTGACGGCGTTTCTCTAAGCCCTGATGCCGGAGGCCTCACCCGACACCTGGCGGTGGCTGGGCTGCGAGCCCTGCGGCGGTGAATGTTCAGGTCAGCATAACAGCTAAGGCGTGACCGACGCTTACGAAGTGGCCGGCCCTGTGCTGGCGGCTTCACAGCGACTGACTTTTCCCAGCACCAGCCCTATGTGTGCTTGTCAGAAGCAGGAAGGGGTGCACTTTGGTTGTCCGTGGGGGTAGCGCACGAACTAGCAAGTGGTGGGGCCTGCATTAGGTCCTCGCCTCCACTCTGAGATGTGTGTTAGCGAGAAAGCCAGCTCTTCCACACCTCACGGGCTTCCCGGGGACTTCAGAAACCATGACACCTTTCACCATGGTGGTCTACAGACATTGTCTTGTGACCCCAGCAGCGCAACCAGAAGTAAAGAAAACTGAGGGTACAGGTTTCTAGAGGAAAGAATTCCAAAGTCCCAAACTCTGGTTTTAAATAACCATGGAAATTAGAGTTGATGTGGTGTCCTGTGGGTAACCAGGCCTGGGAGTCCTACCAACAGAGGTGGAATCCCTGTTCCACCATTTAACTTATGCTGGATAGGGTACCTAGCCCTCTAAGCCTCAGTTTCCTCATTTGTAAAATAGGGTTGAAAATACCAACTCAGGTCCCGTGCAGTGGCTCGGGCCTGTAATCCTAGCACTTTGGGAGGCTAAGGAAGGCGGATCATGACGTCAGGAGATCGAGACCATCCTGGCTAACATGGTGAAACCCCCATCTCTACTAAAAATACAAAAAGTGAGCCAGATGTGGTGGTGGGCAGTTGTAATCCCAGCTACTCGAGAGGCTGAGGAGGAGAATCCCTTGAACCCAGGAGGCAGAGGTTGCAGTGAGCCGAGATAGCACCATTGCACTGCATCCTGGGAGACAGAGGGAGACTCCTTCTCAAAAAAAAAACAACAGCAGCAACTCAATTTGGGCGTTAATACAAAGCCAGCTGCCTGAAGTATTTCTTAAAGGTTACCAGAAGACATTGTTGTTTTTTAAATCAGCCGTTTAAAATGTTGTTGTTTTACAGTAAACAACTCCTAACTGAATGGTTTTTAGAGACAGGGCCGCCCTTTCGCCCAGGCCGGAGTGCAGTGGCCCCCGACCATGGCTCACTGCAGCCTGGATCTTCTGGCTTTTTTTTTTTTTTTTTTTTTTTTTTTTTTTTTTTTTTTTTTGAGACGGAGTTTCACTCTTGTTACCCAGGCTGGAATGCAACGGCGCGATCTCGGCTCACCGCAACCTCTGCCTCCCGGGTTCAGGCAATTCTCCTGCCCCAGCCTCCTGAGTCGCTGGGATTACAGGCACGCGCCACCATGCCCAGCTAATTTTTTGTATTTTTAGTAGAGACGGGGTTTCACCATGTTGATCAGGATGGTCTCGATCTCTTGACCTCGTGATCCACCCGCCTCGGCCTCCCAAAGTGCTGGGATTACAGGCTTGAGCCACCGCGCCCGGCGGATCTTTTGGCTTTAAGTGATCCTCCCACCTCTGCCTCCCGAGTAGCTGGGACTGCTGGGAATACAGGCACGCTCCATCACACCCAGCTAATTTTTTAAATTATTTGTAGAGACAAGTGTCTCACTGTGTTGCCCAGGCTGGTCTCAAACTCATGGGGTCAAGCTATCCTCCCACCTCGGTCTCCCAAAGTGCTGGGATTAGAGGTGAAAGCCACCACCCGGGCTGTAGAAGCCACTTTGTATTCAGCTTTACAAACCTGTGGCATTAACATTTTGCACTCTACAGCTCGCTAGTCTACAGACTTTTTTCTTTTTTTGAGACAGAGTTGCTCTGTCGCCAGGCTTGAGTGCAGTGGTGTGATCTCGGCTCACTCCGCCCCCCGGGCTCAAGCGATTTTCCTGCCTCAACCTCCCGAGTAGCTGGGGCTACAGGCGCGTGCATCACCAGGCCCAGCTAATTTTTGTATTTTTAGTAGAGTTGGGGTTTCACCATGTTGGCCAGGATGGTTTCGATTTCTTGACCTCGTGATCCGCCCGCCTCGGGCTCCCAAAGTGCTGGGATTACAGGTATGAGCCAGACTCTTAGAGAATTGGCTATCTAGGATATTTCTCTTTCTAACTAATACAGCATGATGTAGTAAGCACTCTTTTTTGATATATATAGTTCACGTATCTAAAATTCAGCTTTTAAAATGTGTTCAATCCTGTGGGTTTAGTGTTATTATTATTGGCAAGATTGTGCAACCATCACCACTGGCTAATTCTGGAACATTATCATCCGCCCAAGAAGCAACCCTGTGGCCCCAGGACTCCCCAGAGTCTCTGAGCCCCCGGTTATTGGGCTCCAGTCCAGGGCCCCTAACCATGTGCTAAACAAGATGGTAAGGCTCAGCCTGGAAACCAGGACAGCTCTGAGACCCCCAAACCGGAGAGCCCAGTTGGGAGGTGGATCCTCTTCCCCATTGAGCTTTGGCATGCTGAGGCTGGACTGTACCCCTGTGCTGTCGGGCCTACCTCCCGGGGGAAGACAAAGCCAGCCTCCACGCTCGGCTCCCGGGCTGGCCGGTGGCGAAGCACAGGCGACCCGCACACACCCGCAAGCCCGCAAGCACTGACGGCGTGGAAGCCCGCGGCTGCCCCCTACTGGGTGTAGCGCGCCCCTCCCACCCCCAGCCTTCTCTGGGCGTGCGCTTTGGGCCTGTTGAGGCCAGGCATGGAATGGGGCACTGGGGGCGGGGAAAGTGCCTGTAATTCCGGAAGCTGCGGGCTCCCAATCCCGACAGCATTTTGGAGACTGCAAAAATGAGTGCCGCTTTTGTGTGGAAAACTGCTAGGCTGCGAGAGAAAGCCAACCTCGTGCACGGACCTTTATAGAGGGTGGTCCACATATTCTGTACAATACATACTCAGACGCTGGGCGCATACTATCTCTGTGTTAAACCTCAGAATGGCTGCCGCCCGCGTAATGGCTGACGCCTGTCATCCCAACACTGCGCCAAGGTGGGAGGATCGCTGGAGGCCAGAAATTCGAGACCAACCTGGACAATAAAGCGAGACCTCGTCTCTAGAAAAACATTTTCAAAATTAGCCGGGTGTGGTGGTGCGTGCCTGTAGTCCCGGCTACTCCGAGGTTGAGGCAGGAGGACTGCTTGAGCCCGGGAGATGGAGATTGCCATGAACAGAGATTGCCCCACTGCACTCCACCAAATGGGGGGTAGGAGGGAATAAGTAAATAAAATTAAAGTGATATCCCCCTGTGGCTTTGCTTTGCATCTACCTAAGGACTAATGATGTTGAGTATCTTTTCATGTGCCAATTGGCTATTTGTGTAACTTTTTTTTT
>NW_016107369.1:6245080-6246481 GCF_001604975.1 Cebus imitator | reverse complement strand
TTCAGATAGTTTCCAAAGTTTTTTTTTTTTTTTTTTTTTAATGACGTTTTGCTCTTGTCACCCTCAGGCTGGAATGCAGTGGCACGATCTTGGCTCACTGCAGGCTCCACCTCCCAGGTTCAAGTGATTCTCCTGCCTCAGCCTCCCGAATAGCTGGGACCACAGGCGCCAGCCACCACCCCCAGCTAATTTTGTCTTCTTAGTAGAGACAGTTTCTCCATGTTGGCCAGGCTGGTCTCGAACTCCTGTCCTCAGGTGATCTGCCCGCATCAGCTTCTCAAAGTGCTGAGATTACAGGCGCGACACCGTGTCCGGCCCTAAATAGTGTTTTTTGATGCATGGAAGTTTTTTATTTTGATGAAGCCCAATTTGTATGTATGCACGTATGCATTGTGTGTGTGCGCTTTTGTTGTCATATTTGAGAAATCATTGCCTAATCAATATCATGATAATTTATACTTTGTTTCCTTCAAAGAGTTTTATAATTTTAGATCTAGATCTATTTTTCTTTGTTTTTGTTCCATGTGGTATAAAGTAGGCATCCAATTCATTCTTTTGCAGTTTGATATTCAAATGTCCCAGCAGTTGAAAAGACTCTTCTTTCTTCCATTGGATGGTCTTGGCACCTTGATGAAAACCAATCGACCATAAATAGGTATATGGATTTATTTCTGGTCTCAGTTCTGCTCCATTGATCTATATTTCTATCCATATGCTAGTAACACAGTGTCTTGATTACTGTAGCTTTGTCAGGAATTTTGAAATTGAGAGGCGTGAGTCCTCCCAACTTTGTTCTTTTTCAAGATTGTTTTGAATATTCTGGCTCCCTTGCATAATATGAATTTAGGATCTATTTATCCATTGCTCCAAAAAATGGCAGTTGAAATCTTGACAGAGATTGTATTAAATCTGTAATTTCTTTCAACAGCGTTTTATAGTTTTCTGTGTACACACCATACATTTATTTTGTTAAATATATTCCTAAGTTGACCAGGTGCAGTGGCTCGTGCCTGTAATCCCAGCACTTTGGGAGGCCAAGGCGGGTGGATCACCTGAGGTCAGGAGTTTGAGACCAGACTGACCAATATGGTGAAACCCCATCTCTGCTAAAAATACAAAAATTAGCCAAGCCTAGTGGGGGTGCCTGTAGTCCTAACTACTCAGGAGGCTGAGACGGGAGAATTGCTTGAACTGGGGAAGTGGAGGTTGCAGTGAGCCAAGATCATGCCACTGCACTCCAGCCTGGGTGACAGAGCAAGACTCTGTCTCAAAAAAAAGAAAAAAAGGGCCGGGCGCGGTGGCTCAAGCCTGTAATCCCAGCACTTTGGGAGGCCGAGGCGGGTGGATCACGAGGTCAAGAGATCGAGACCATCCTGGTCAACACGGTGAAACCCCGTCTCT
>NW_016107369.1:6240646-6242232 GCF_001604975.1 Cebus imitator | reverse complement strand
TTTTTTTTTTTTTTTAAGACGGGGTTTCACCATGTTGACCAGGATGGTCTCGATCTCTTGACTTTGTGATCCACCCGCCTCAGCCCAAGTGCTGGGATTGCAGGCTTGAGCCACCGCGCCCGGCCCACTCTGGGTAATTCTTATTGAAGAAGGTATGGGAGCTGCCGTGTGCATTGTAGGATGGTTAGCAGCATCCCTGGCTTTTACCCACTAGGTGCTAGTAGCAGCCTACCCCTCTGCCTCCCAAGTTGTGACAGATAAAAATGTCTCCAGACGTTGCCAAATGTTCCCTGGTGGGCAAAAGAGTCCTGTTAAGAAGCACTGATCTACAAACTATGATGCGTACTGGGTTTTACATTATCATTGGATAAAATTGGCTCTAATTTTGAATTGAATTCTCACTGTATACCATTACCCCTGGGTACCATTTGTCCCAATCCATGTCACCATATCCTGATTGCTTTCAAATCTGTCTCTTTAGGGCTCGGTTTCTCTCTGTATTCTCAGACCTTTATTTTCCAATTGCCTGCATCTTGAAACTGATGTGTTCAAAATCAGACTTACTGTCTCCTCTCCCCAACGTGTTCTTCCTTTATTATTAGTCTCCCTGCTCATGACTCTACCAGTTATTCACTTACCCTCTCTCCAACTCTCCCATGAAATTTGCCGCCTACATCTAAATCCAGATTCTGCTCTCCCAAGTACCATGTCCATAATATGTAAGTGGGTTCATCTCACCTGCATCTCGCCATTGCAGTTCTCGCTGTCACCTTCTTCCACACAAGGCACCTTTCAGGCACCCTTCTTAGCAGATCTAATCATGTCACTCCCCGCACACCCAGAGTCCTCATGACTGTGCCCTGCCAGCCTCTGCAGGCTCATCCCTCCATTTGTTGAGCTTCAGACTCTGGCCATACCAAATGGCCTGCAGGCCCCCCACTCCACTGCCTTGCCTGGCATTTTCATTCTTCAGACTGCACTTAGCTCTCTCTCCGACCGCCGGCCCATGCATGTGGAGGAGTCACTCCCTTCTCTCCCACCACACCTGGAGAGACCTGGGTCTTAACGCTGATCCTGCACTGCAGGAGTTGATCTGTGCATCTGTCTCCCATATTAAACAATCAGTGCCTCGAGGCCAGGGAGCACAGCTTATTATCTTTGTCCACTCCCCAGTGCCTGACATGGAGTGGGCCCTCTGTAATTGTGTGCGGAATAGTAAATGGAAATAAGCCAGAAAGAAAGAAGCTGCCTGGGATTTAAAGTAGCCACAGGTTTTGTTTTGCTTTGCTTCAGTTCAGCAAAAATTTACTAAGCATCAACTAGGTCATAGACGCTAGGAACAGAAAAAATAACAAGGTAGGATGTTTGCCTTATAGAATTCACCTCACATCCAGTATGAGATGGGAGCAGAAACACAGAGTCAGGCAGAGTGATGAGTGCAAGCGTGGACCGTAAAGCAGCCATAGAGAATCAGCTGCATTTGTATTTGGGGAAGACACACTCCCAACCCCTGAATAGCCTTCTTAAAAGTACTAGAAGGAGACTGTCTTTGTCCTAGTCTTTAAACTTTTTATGTATTTGGAAGG
>NW_016107369.1:6236521-6240560 GCF_001604975.1 Cebus imitator | reverse complement strand
GTGCAGTGGCACGATCTGGGCTCACTGCAACCTCTCCCTCCTGAGTTCAAGTGATTCTCCTGCCTCAGCCTCCCAAGTAGCAGTGATTACAGGCATGCACCACCACGCCCAGCTAATTTTTGTATTTTTAGTAGAAACGGGGTTTCACCATGTTGGCCAGGATGGTCTCAATCTCTTAACCTCATGATCCACCTGCCTTGGCCTCTCAAAGTGCTGGGATTACAGGTGTGAGCCACCATGCCCGACCTTTAAAATGCTTTTTGCTTGACCTTGCTAGCAATACCACTTGATGTTGGCAGACTCCCTTACTGGATTGCAGTGGCTGTACCTGTGCTATATGAGTTAGGAGTGAACACGTGTTCTCCCTGGCCCAGATCAGCACTCATCAGTGATTTTATCATCAGCTGCATCCTGCTGATTGTACAGCCCCCTGTTGAGAATAATGGTGTGAGTGGGACATAGTCCTGCCTCCTGTGAGTGATCTGAAGTCTTTGACTCACCAGTTCATGTGTTCCTTGCTGTATTCATGCATTGTTACATAATTAAAACAAATTAGAATCATTTCTTTTAATACTTTTTTTTTTTTTTTAAGACGGGGTTTCACCATGTTGGTCAGGCTGGTCTTGAACTCCCGACCTCAGGTGATCCGCCCGCCTTGGCCTCCAAAGTGCTTGGATTACAGGCGTGAGCCACCGCGCCCAGCCAGAATCATTTCATATACAGAATGTGCACCAAGAAATTTTGACCTTTTTATAGAGTTGATAATAATAATAATAAGCTTTATGTCAGTAGGGCTTATTTTTCCTATCAGTTGTTTTCTTTTTTTTTTGAGATGGGGTCTCACTATGTTGCCCAGGCTGGTCTCAAACTCTGGACTCAAGCGATCCTCCCATTTCAGCCTCCCAAAGTGCTGGGATTACAGGTAGGAACTACCACACACAGCCATTTTCCTACCAGTCTTAACCCTGGCCACACATGCTTCCCTTCCTGTGCCTTTCAGCTTATAACTTAACTATTAATAAATACAACTGTAGTCTTCAGCTGGAGTATAAGATAACTGATCCATAGGGAAACCCACACACGGTGTTCAGGAGCCATTGTTCAGGACAATGAATAAGATAAAACTTTTGGTGCCGGGCACGGTGGCTCATGCCTGTAATCCCAGCACTTTGGGAGGCCAAGGCAGGTGGGTCACTTGAGGCCAGGAGTTCTTGAGCAGCCTGGCCAACATGATGAAACCCCATCGCTACTAAAAAAATACAAAAATTAGCCGGGCATGGTGGCACATACCTGTAATCCCAGCTACTCAGGAGAATGAGTCAGGATAATCAGGAGGATGACTCAGGAGAATCGCTTGAACCCAGGAAGCGGAGGTTGCAGTGAGCCAAGCTGGTACCATTGTACTCCAGCCTGGGTGACAGAGTGAGACTGAGTCTCAAAAACAAAACAAAACAAACTTTTGGGCTGCCAGAACAGGGATATTATTTTCTTTTTTTTTTTGAGACAGAGTTTCACATTTGTTGCCCAGGCTGGAGTGCAGTGATGCAGTTTCAGCTCACTGCAACCTCCACCTCCCAGGTCCAGGCAATTCTGCCTCAATCTCCCAAGTAGCTGGGATTACAGGCATGCGCCACCACACCCGGCTAATTTTGTATTTTTAGTAGAGACATGGTTTCTCCATGTGGGTCAGGCTGGTCTCAAACTCCCGACCTCATGTGATCCGCCCACCTCGGCCTCCCAAAGTGCTGGGATTACAGGCTTGAGCCACTGCACCTGGCAGGGATGTTATTTTCAGAGAAGAGAAATGTAGACAGGCAAAAGAGCAGATCGGGGGTTAGGAAGAAATCATGAACTCACTTTTGAACCTGTTGGGTCTGTGGAAATAGACAGGAAGCAGCATAGGAAGCTGAAGCTCAGCAGGGGTGCTAGGGTTAGAGCTGGAGCTGCATTGGTGGAGGAGATGGTGTTAAGTATGAAAAGAAGAGGATCTAGGGCAGAACAATGGAACGCACACAGGGGCTGTGTGACCCAGGAGAAATGAGCAAAGGATTGATTTAGCAAGAAGAAAACCAAGAGAAAGATATTACAGAAGCCAAAGGAAGAATGTAGCTTCCTGGTGCCACATGTTGCAGGAATAAGGGCTAAAAAGAGACCGCTCATTTTGGCAAGTAGGTGATCATGAGCAAGAGCATGTTAGCAGAAAGCTGAGGAGGGAGGAAGCTTGATTGCAGTGGGTTGAGGAATATTGGGAGATGAAGACACTGGATTCGTGAATGTAGACCATTCTTTCAGAAGATTCCCATTCTTTTTGGTTTAGAAATGGAACATATACAAATGAAAAAATCTGGGCATGTTTTTAAGCTGAGATTAGAAGGAGACATTAACATATGTGGGAACAGATGTCTGCAGTTCCTGGGAAGGAATGACAGCAACAGCCAGGTGGGATGGGTCTGCCTTGAAAAGGAGCAGTGACCCCTGTTGTTCAAGACAAGGAAAGAGATAGCTAATAAAGGCAGATATTTGTGGAAGGGAGTGAAGTTAGGGGGATTCATGCCTGGTAGCGTTTCTGTGGGACAGGGAACTGTGTGGTCTACTAGAGGTGACAGGAAGGAAGTGGGAAGGTTGTCGGTAAAGTGCTGGAGGCATCCCTTTCCAGGTAAGGCTTGGTGCAGCAAATCTGACGGTAACCCAGGGTGGGCCAGCCTCTTGCTGGTGCTGAGCATGAAGCAGCTGTCAAGAAGCAAACAGAAAAGCCCACGCCCACATACAGAGATATATGTCATTTTTGTGTTTCTGTTTTAGGAACTGAAATGAATAAAAGTAGCTGGCAGAGTAGGAGAAGACGTGGGAGAAGAAGCCACCAGCAGAACCCTTGGTTCAGACTCCGTGATTCTGACGACAGGCAAGTGTGCCGCTCTGGGGAGCCACTTTTGCCCAGTGAGCTTCTGGCATTGTACCTGTGGCATGTCACATGCTCCCAGACCTGGAGCTCACTGGGGGCTCGTCCGAATGTAGATGCTGATTCCGTGGGTCTAAGGGGGTCCTGAGGAGAGCCTGCATTCCTGACGTGCTCCCAGGGTGGGTCGCTGTGGTGGGTCAGCCCACCGCACTGAGTGGTGAGGAGAGAGGACCACCCTCTGTTCTTTCCTAGGTGACCATGACTTCTGGCCAGAGCATCAGCCATAAGGCTAGAGGTCAATGTTATATGATACAACTGGAAAACCGTTTCTCCATTCTATAGACTTTTTATGAAAATACCTTTTTAGAAACCAAATTTTATTAATTCAGCCTAGGTCTTGGACAAGGATATACACTCATGCTTCGCTTAACGACAGGGGGTGCATTCTGAGAAATATGTTATTAGGCAGTTTTGTCATACAAACGTCATAGCACATACTTAACACAAACCTACATGGTACAGCTGCTACGCACCTAGGCCATATGGTATAGCCGATTGCTTCTGGGCTGCAAACCTCTACAGCATGTGACTGTACTGAATACTAGAGGCAGTCAGGACACAATGGCATTTGTGTATCTCATCATAGAAAAGATACAGTAAAAATAGGGTATATAAGATTTTTAAAAATGATATACCTATATATGACCCTTCCTGTGAAAGGAGCTTGTAGGACTGGAAGTCAGTGAGTGAGTGATGAGTGAGCATGAAGGCTGAGGACATTACTGTATACCAGTGTAGACTTTAAAAACACTGTACACTAGGCTTTGTTAAATTTATGTATTTACTTAAGACATGAGGTCTCGCCGGGCGCGGTGGCTCACGCCTGTAATCCCAGAACTTTGGGAGGCCGAGCAGGTGGATCATGAGGTCGGGAAATCAAGACCATCCTAACACTGCGAAACCCCACCTCTACTAAAAATAGAAAAAGCCAGACTTGGTGGCACATGCCTGTAGTCCCAGCTATGCGGGAGGCTAAGGCAGGAGAATCGCATGAACCTAGGAGGTGGATGTTGCAGTGAGCTGAGACTGTCCCACTACACTCCAGCCTGGGCAACAGAACAAGACTCCATCTCAAAAAAA
>NW_016107369.1:6223016-6236434 GCF_001604975.1 Cebus imitator | reverse complement strand
ACTGCTCAGGCTGATGTCAAATCCTGAGTTCAAGTGATCCTCCTGCCTCAGCCTCCCAAAGTGCTAGAATTACGACTCGAACCACCATGCCAGACCAAGGCTACATTAAATGTATTTTAAAAATAAAGTTGGCTAGGCTGGGCATGGTGGCTCATGCCTGTAATCCCAGCACTTTAGGAGGCTGAGGCAGGCAGATCACTTGAGGTCAGGAGTTCGAGACCAGTCTGGCCAACGTGGCAAAACCCTGTCTCTACTAAAAATACAAAAATTAGCCAGTGTGGAGGCACACACCTCTACTACATCCTTCAGCCTATAATTGCCACAGAAGCTACTTGTGCATTTACACATCAAGTGTTTGAGCCATGGCTCTATCCCAGTGTTACTGAGCTAAATACCTCTGTCCCCCAAAGCCCAGTTTCTCTATCGATAAGATTCGGTAGTCAAGTAAAATTTAAACTCTTTGTGCTACTGAATTCAATAAATAATGAAATTCACCTGGCCTTGTCACTGCTGTTGTGCTGACAAATGAGCCCAGCTGGTAAAATTCTTATTGGCAAAGATTTCTATTTTTTGTGTTTATCTGGAAAATTCCAAAAGACCTCACAAAATACTTAAGTGAGGAGGCAAGAAGAGGGAATCACTGTGACATCTATCCTCTTTTAAAGAAAGAAAAAAGAACGAAAAACCAAAACCTTGCCCTTATTTTGTTGGATTTGCAAGAGGGGATCAGTGCTTCTCAAGCAATCAGAACAGTCAGAGATCAGAGGTGAAGGCTGCTGAACTGCCCGAATGGACCCGGAGTCAGGATGACTGGAGCTCAAGCCCCAGGTTGCAAGTGAACACAGCTGTGTGTCAACAGGTCCAACTCCCGGGCAGCACGGCCCGCTCAAGATTCTGGTAACCATGATGACGAGTCTCCGTCGACCTCGTCTGGCACAGCTGCGGCCTCCTCTGTGCCAGGTAAGGCCACCTGCTGGGTGGGACTCCTGGCCCCTGTGCACAGGGAAGGCTGAGACCTGTTCTTGGCTTTGAAGGAATTCCAGGAGCAAATCGAAACGCTCGGGGACAGAGCTAGGTGTGTCGGGAACGGTGGTCCTGAGGCACAGCGTCTCCCCCAGCGCTGAGCACAGTCCAGGATGTCCCCTGACAAGGCAGCTCATCCCCGCTCTCAGCAAAGACAGGCAGCCATGAGGGGCGGGGACAGGCCGCTGGGCACCCAACTCAGGTGGTCAGTTCACAGTGGTTGAAATTTGTGCATTTAATTTTTTTGTCTGAAGAGCTACCTGGGTTTTACTTCGACCCTGAAAAGAAACGCTACTTCCGCTTGCTCCCTGGACATAACAACTGCAACCCGCTCACGAAAGAGAGCATCCGGCAGAAGGAAATGGAGAGCAAGAGGCTGCGGCTGCTCGAGGAAGAGGACAAGCAGAAAAAGGTGGGCTCCTCACCCCTTTGTCCCCGGTCCTCTCTGCTCCTGCCAGCACCCGTCCACTGTTGAAAAGGGCACCAATGAGATGCCCTCCACACTTCGCAGACGCACTTCAGGGGGTGTGGCCGCTGCTTTTCCCTGACGGGAAGATGAAGACAAGAATAAGAACAGCCAAGAGCCCCTCCTCCCATCCGCCTTTTCTTGTTTGCTACGTTTCTTCCGCAGTTGTTTTTTGGTTTTTTTTTGTTTTGTTTTTGTTTTTGTTTTTGTTTTTGTTTTTTTTGAGACTGGTCTCTGTTGCCTGGGCTGGGGTGCAGTGGCACTATCTCAGCTCACCGCAACCTCCGCCTCCCAGGCTCAAACGATTCTCCTGCCTCAGCATCCCCAGTAGCTGGGACTACAGGCGTGTGCCACTGCGCCCGGCTAATTGTTGTATTTTTAGTAGAGATGGAGTTTCACCATGTTGGCCAGGCTGGTCTCGAACTCCTGACCTCAGGTGATCCGCCCGCCTCAACCTCCCAAAGTGCTGGGATTACAGGCGTGAGCCACCACATGTGGCCTTCCTCAGCAGTTCTAACATTTTGTCTTTCCTGAAGGAATCTTGGAAGGCAGTGTGATATAATTTCAGTAACTGGGTTTTTTTTGCTTTTTGAGACAGTCTCACTCAATGCCCAGGCTGGAGTACAGTGGCGCCATCTCAGCTCACTGCAACCTCCAACCTCCCGGGTTCAAGTGATCCTCCTGCTTCAGCCTCCCAAGTAGCTGGGATTACAGGTGCCCACCACCATACCCAGCTAATTTTTTGTAGAGATGGAGTTTTGCCATATTGGCCAGGCTGGTCTCGAACTCCTGGCCTCAAGTAATCCGCCCACCTAAGCCTCCCAAAGTGTGGGATTACAGACATGAGCCACCATGCCCAGCCCAACTATCTGTTTTAAAGAGAAGACCAGGAGGCATGGTTTGGAGTACAGGCCATCTTGACAACAGATCTAGATGCCGGGATATTTTGTTGTCAAGGTAGGCAGTGGAATGGAAAGTTCCAGCCTTGGGTCACCACGGGTGGAATGGAGAGCGGCACATACCTGGTTCCAGTCCCATTGCTGCACTCACACGCCTAGTGGCTGCGACCCCCGGGTGTATGTGGATGGGGAGCTCGGGCAGAGTTGATGAGCAGACTTTCCCGCTCTCACTTTCTGGTGCTGGGCCTTTCCTCTTGCCAAGGAAAGGAGATTGGAGAGGACACCATTGAATTTGTAGGCATATAATTTCTGTCAGTTTAGTACCTGTTTCCATCATTGCATCCTATGGAAGTAAAAACATATTCTCCATTATCCCATAACAAATAAATCTTCACTGAATTGTTCTCTTTTCTGTAATAAATCTAGATTGCCAGGATGGGATTTAATGCATCTTCCATGCTACGAAAAAGCCAGCTGGGTTTTCTCAACGTCAGCAATTATTGCCAGTAAGACAATACCTCATTGTTAACGTTTTCTTCATGAATGTTCTTTTCCTGTTATTTTCATGGTCCAAGAATCCAAACAATAGACAGTGTGGCTACCCCGTGAGGCATCTGCACAGTTGAGGGCTCCAGTTCACACCCTGCCTTCTGCTGCTTAAATCCGCCCTGGGAACGCTGTTCTCTCTCTAGAGTGAGGGAGAGGGACTCTTGCAGGAGGCTAGGGAGAGAGGATGGGGACGTAGGCAGAGATGTCTACTCTCTGTTACTCATAAATCATTCTAGTAGAAAATCCTACACCTTCATTCCCGTGACATTTCTGCATCCTTCTCTTCCCCTTCTAATGAGTTGTCACCAAAAATAGGACATTAAATGGATATATATGTACTAAACTTTATCAAAGTACTTACGATGTTCTAACTAAAACCATATGAGATAGGCCAATACTTTCCCCCATTTCCTGAAGAAGAGGCTGAGGGTCAGAGTGGAGTGATTTGCTCAAGGTAAAGCTAGAAGTGGGGAACTGACACCAACCCCTGAGATCCCAACCCTGCGTCTCCTGCCCCCACTGTACATGGGCAAGTGTAGAACCCTGCACATGAGGCGGCTTCCTGGGGGCAGTCCTTGCACCTTGAAGCAGTGCCCCTTCAGGGAAGGCCAGAAACACCATGGGTATCAGGCAGGGCAGGCCCCTCCTCTGTTTGCCTCCTTCTGAGACAGAAAGAGTTAAAAATCTAGTGAGATCTGTTCCTCCTCATCCTTCATGGAGAGGCTCTGCCCAGCAGCGGCGTGCCCTCCAGCCCATTGTTTCATCTCCGGCACTTTCGTCATCTCAGGAGAAGGCGCGGTACTGGGTGATGCAGACACGACTCCCTCCAACTCCCACTCTTTGACTCTGCAAATGGGCCACCCGGTTCTTCATTTTCATCTTCCTGAGCATTCTGTGGGGAAACTCAAATTCAGATAATTTGGGATCTTGCTCAGCTCCATTGCTGAGAAGTACTGTGGGGCAGGCTGACGAGGAGAGATGGGCTTCAGCAGGCAGGGAAGGGCAGAGACCCCCCGAATCTTCTTCATGGATGTCAGCACAGCATCCATGCCCCCACCCTCTGTTTCTGCAGTTTAGCCCACGAGCTGCGCCTCAGCTGCATGGAGAGGAAAAAGGTTCAGATTCGGAGCTTGGATCCCTCCGCCTTGGCAAGCGACCGATTTAACCTCATACTGGTGAGTGGGTGGGGGATGCCTGTGAATGTCTAGGATGTGGCTGCCACCCTCTGGACACTTTGTGGCTTAGTGTTGCCTGGCTCTGTAGAAGCCAACTGCTGTGAAAGCAGGTGGCATCATCTTGGTTCTACAATTTGCACCTGCCTGCTGGCTACCCGCTGGGAGATACTGAGCTGGCAGGGCAGGCTATGCGGTGACTATCACCACCCCTACTTCGGTTCCCGTCGTTTGACATTAGAGCCTGGACCCAGCCACATCTTGACTAAGAAACTTTACACGGTAACTTCTCCTTGGCTGTGTTGTATATGCAATTGAAAAGGTTCACAGTGAACCAGGGGGCATCTCATTCTTCCTAAACTGGGGCAGGACTTGGTGGCTAAACCTGCAGCCCAGTGTACCTTTGGTCACTACAGGGTAGGACTCCCTTGCTGGCTGCCAGGCCTCAGTGGCACCTCCCATCAACACACCTCCATCACATCATTTGCAGCAGGTAAAAGGTCTTCTCTGGTTTGGGTTGGACCCAAGCTGGAAGCCAGGGTCAGCCGCTTAAACCCAGGGGCCCAGGAAATGTTGGCAGAGGGCTAGAGGGTCCATTGCAAACAAAGGGACCCTGACTCCTCAATGGGTCACGTAAGAGCAGGGCCTGCCCAGCAAGCCCTGTCCTTCCTGGAGGCTGAGGTGAAAGCCAGGGAGGGTGAAGGGAGGACACAGAAGCAGGAGCGCCTGGACTCAGTCATCTGCTGGCGGGGCCGGAGGCCGATGCCCCAGACTGACCCTGGTGGTCGACATTGCATCCTCCTGCCCAGGGACCTCCACAGCGGGGCCCTCCCATGTGGCTCTTCTCTCCATGTATGCTTGGGGATATGGTTTGACCAAATGAGTAGAATCTTCTCTTGTAGTGAGTTCCCCTCAGGAGCCCCTTCCCTGGGGTAAACCAGGTGGGGATGGGGGGGGTCATTGGTGTGTGGGGTCTGGTGATGCACAGGCCGCTGCTCACAAGCCTGGACACCCCGACCCTCATGCTTCATCTCTCCTGACCCAGGCTTTCCGTGGGGTAGGTCTTCCCCACCACCCAAAGTTACAGTGACTCTGGCTGGCCAGTGTGACCGCAGGGTCAGAAAGTGGCTTGCCACCTGGATAGCAGTTTTTCAGATCTGAGTCTAGTCTTAATAATTCTGGGAACACAACTTCTTCCTGAGGAAACTTACAAAGTTGGTGCCGTTTCATCAAAACCAATGTCCACACCTGTGTGTGGGTCTCTATTAATATATGCAAAACACATAAATATGTGGAGTTTTTGCTTTGACATGGCTATTAACCGCGTCATGTTTTAAAATGAGAAAAGAAAAGCTTAGAATAGCCCACATCCAGCACAGTGGTTCACTATCCCAGCATTTTCAGAAGCCTCAGCAGGTGGTTCACTTGAGCTGAGAAGTTCAAGACCAGCCTAGGCAGCACAGGTAAACTCTGTCTTTATACGAAAAATATAAATCAGCTGGGCATGGTGGTGTGTGTATGTAGTCCCAGCTACTCAGGAGGCTGAGGTGGGAGGATCACTTGATCCCAGGAAATCAAGGCTCCAGTGAGCCGTGATTATGCCACCGCACTCCAGCCTAGGCAACAGATGAAGACTCTGTCTCAAAAGAAAAAAAAATTGAGCCAGGCACAGTGGCTCACACCTGTAATCCCAGCACTTTGGGAGGCTGAGACAGGAAGATCACTTGAGGTCAGGACCAGCCTGACCAACTTTTTAAAACCCCATCTCTACTAAAAATAAAAAAATTAGCTGGACATGATGATGCACACCTGTAGTCCCAGCTACTCGGGAGGCTGAGGTGGGAGAACAGCTTGAACCTGGAAGGCGGAGGTTTCAGCGAGCTGAGATCACACCACTGCACTCCAGCCTAGGCAACAGAGTGAGACTCCCTCTCAAAAAAAAAAAAAAAANAAAAAAAAAAAAAAATTAAGCTGCATCCTGAGACAGGCATGGCGGCTCACACCTATAATCCCAGCACTTTGGGTGACTGAGGCAGGAGAATCACTTCAGGCCAGAAGTTCAAGACCAGCGTGGACAACATAGTGAGACCCTATCTCTAGAAAAAATATAAAAGTGGTCAGGCACAGTGGTTCACGCCTATAGTTCTAGCTGCTCAGGAGGCTGAGGAGAGACGATCACTTGAGCCCAGAAGTTCAGGGTTATCATAAGCTATGATCGTGCCATTGCACTCCAGCCTGGGTGACAACAGAGTGACATGGTCAGAAAGTCTGAGCTCTACACAGGAACCTCAAATTTAAAAATATATATAGCCTACATCAGGCAGGCGCAGTGGATCATACCTGTAATCCCAGCACTTTGGGGGCTCAAGGCGGGCAGATCACCAGGTCAAGAGTTCGAGACCAGCCTGGCCAACATGGTGAAATCCTGAAATACTAAATATACAAAAATTAGCCAGCGTGGTGGTGAGTGCCTGTAATACAAGCTACTCAGGAGGCTGAAGCAGGAGAATCGCTTGAACCCGGGAGGTGGAGGTTGCAGTGAGCTGAGACTATGCCATTGCACTCCAGCCTGGGCAACAGAGCAAGACTCCATCTCAAAAACAAAAAAACTACAGCCTACATCTGAATGCAGTCTTTTTCTATTGCACATTTTATTCAATGCGATGGTTTTTTTTTTTTTCCATGGTGCTAAAAAAAATCGTGCCTGTGTAATAGAAACTAGCATTTTTCTTGTTGCTGCACAGCCCTCATGATGGCATGGGGCATATTCCTCTGGGTGGATGCTGGGACTCCTTCAAACCCGCTTCTGAGTGAGGTCCCTGTGTAGAGCTCAGACTTTCTGGCCATGTCCCCTCATTGCCATTCTCATCCTTCCTCTTGAGTTGTTAGATCAGACACATGCTGGCTTTGCCCAGAGTTGGCTACACTGAGTTGGGGAAGGTGAGGTCATCTCCACACTCACACATGGCGAGGAGCTCTCACCTAGTGAAAATGCTCAGAGCATGGGGGCCAGGAGAGACTGGGAGGTCACCCAGTGCCCCCTTCTCTTCTCCAGGCAGATACCAACAGTGACCGGCTCTTCACAGTCAATGATGTCAAAGTCGGAGGCTCCAAGTATGGCATCATCAACCTGCAGAGTCTGAAGACCCCCACGCTCAAGGTGTTCATGCACGAAAACCTCTACTTCACCAACCGGAAGGTACAGTGCCCATCCCTGTAGCCTTGCTGCACACTTGGCCCTGGGGTAGTTGGCCAAATTTAGGGTAGAGAGCAATTGGGAAGAGGGCAGAAGATGGTTACCTCATTTTCCCACAAGACTTGATTTTTACCTGAGCCTAGGAGTTTCAAACCAACCTGATAGCATAACGTGGTGAAACTTTGTCTTTACCAAAAAAAAAAAAAAAAAAATTTAGCCGAGTGTGGTGGCGCACACCTATAGTCCCAGCTACTTGAGGGTGCGGTGGGGAGGTGAGGCAGGAGGATCACCTGAGCCCAGGAGATCAAGGCTGCAGTGAGCCATGATTGTGCCACTGTACCCCAACCTGGGTAACAGAGCGAGAGCCTGTCTCAAAAAATGGATTTTTAGTTGCGGAGAACCCTCCAGGGAAAGAAAAGGGCCCCAGGAGTTTCTTGTCTTGGAAAAGAAAATGAAATTAGATGGCCGGGGTAGGTTGAAGCAGCGCTTCTTTAACTGATCCTCAAGACTGTCCCTCCAGGGGTCCAGGAGTTGATCTGAAAGGGCCCACACCAGGGCAGAGTTCCTTGGACATGGGCCACAGTGACCGGGGCCTGGATGGGAGGGGTCCTGCCCTGTGTGTCGGAGTGATGTGCCATCCAGCCAGTCTGCGGCCGGCACTGAGGCTTCAGTCAGTAAGAGGAGCTTGCTCTCTAGGGAGCAGCCTTTAAGTTGCAGTGGGGTGATGGAGGCATCTGCAAGAAGCTGTGACTTCCTATTCAATTGGGACATAAGCCACAAGATGGATACCGGTTGAAAATGGTTTCTGGGTGAAGAAAGATACACCTCCAGAGTTAGGCTTATCTCCTACCATTGTAGAGAATTCAGCCCCATCCAGAGGGTGTGCCAAATATACCAAATGTCTCCCTGTGGGACTGTTAAAGGGCACAGGCTTGGGGTTACTTCCCATCCTGCGCAGTGCCCTGCCCTCACAATGCTTGTTCCAGCCCATTTGAAGAGGAGCAAGACCTGAAGAAAGAAGTTGTGTCCCCATAGGTTATGCCACAGGAAAGCATTTTACTGTAGCATAACTTTTCCATCTCCCTATGTGCTTCCTCACCAGGTGAACTCGGTGTGCTGGGCCTCACTGAATCACTTGGATTCCCATATTCTGTATCCTTTGGCAGAAGAAGAGGTTTGGTGGGCAGGCCACACCCTGATGTGGACCCGGGCATCTGTAAGCTTCGTGACATGGCATCTTAGTGACCAGACGGCCAGGCCCTTGTGCACTTACATCTCACGTTTTAGAAAAAGGCAACATACCTGGCTAAAACACAAGGACACCCGTGAAGCACAAAGAAGCAGCTGAGGTCCCATCATGGCGATTTCTCAAGATGACATTGATGTCATTGTGTGCCAGACACTGTCTGGACCTTCACATCCATGTGTGGAGACGAGATGGGAACTCAGGCAGTCTGGCTGCAGAGCCGGCCCACTCTACCACTGTGGCGTGTGACAGAGGCTCTGGGTTCACTACACAGACCCGGTATTCCTGCCGGAGAGCTTGTGCGGTAGCAGAGGGGCAAAGCGGAAAGGAGCAGCATAGCCCTGGGGAGGAAGCCCGGCTCCTCCTGGGGCCAGGCAGGAAAGCAGTGGTCAGGAGGGCCGGGTCAGACAGAGGTTCCTTTGGCAGTGGACATGGGTCTGTGGGTTCTGGGCGTCAGGTCCCTGCCAGCAACAGCTTTATAGAGCACTAATCACACTAGTCTCTGCCTTCCTAAAGAGCAAGCAGAGTCACTTTGACGGGAGCACAGTAGTACAGTGTCGTGGTCCCTGGCCTCTGGGACTTCTGGAGGCACAAGACTTGATTCACCTAAAGCCACGTTAATGACTCTTGTCCTCCGTTCATTCTCTTGTTAAATGTGTTCTAGGCTGGGTGCGGTGGCTCACACCGGCTCACGCCAATAATCCCAGCACTTTGGGAGGCTGAGGCGGGTAGATCACCTGAGGTCAGGAGTTCGAGACTAGCCTGACCAAGTTAGAGAAGCCCCGTCTCTACTAAGAACACAAAAAATTAGCCAGTGTGGTGGCAGGTGCGTGGAATTCCAGCTATTCAGGGAGGCTAAGGCAAGAGAATCACTTGAACCTGGGAGGTAGAAGTTGTGGTAAGCCGAGATCGTGCCATTGCACTCCAGCCTGGGCAACAAGTGTGAAACTCTGTCTGAAAAAAAAGAAAAAACAGTGTATTCTGGAAACAGCATGACCACTCATTGTATTTAACGCCTACTTGAGTTGTCGTGAGATTAGCATGAGTTAACTCCTGTGAACACACCTAGCAGTTTCTGGCACATCATTGGTCCTCAACAAATAACTGAATCAGAGTCTTTTTTAAATTTTATTTGTTTCACAGCACTCTATTTCAAAAGAGTTTTTTTGGTTTTTATTTAATTTTTTTTTTCAGAGAAGGGATCTTGTTCTGTCACGCAGGCTGGATTGCAGTGGTGCAGTCATAGCTCACTGCAGCCTAGAACTCTGGGCTCAAGCGATCCTCCTGCCTCAGCCTCCCAAGTCACTGGGACTATTGGTATGCACCACCACACCCAGCTTACATTTCAAAGGGTTTTAAAGCCTAAAGTACATTAGCAAATTTATGTAAGGCACCATAGAAGCTATGTATGTTCTCTAAATTGAAATTTTTATGTGGCTTTCATTTGACGGGGTTCTGTAGGCTGATGAGACCGACCACCTGTTACTGTGATGATCTAGAGGACCAAAGAGGCCAAGCTCTCCAGAGAAAAAACAAGAACCTCACTCTCACTTCCAGTCTTTTAAAACAGCATGGTGTTCTCATGTTTCTGTGGGCTAAGGAGGGGGAATTAAAAATCCATGTAATTGGGCTTAAAGGGACAGATGGTCTGTTGTAGCTTCATCTGTGGCTTGTGTTCCTAGTAATCTTCGGGCTTTTGTGTTAAAGATTTATTTATTATTATTATTCTTTGAGACAGAGTTTCACTCTAGTTGGCCAGGTTGGAGTACAGTGCCGCGATCTCAGCTCGCTGCAGCCTCCTCCTCCTGGGTTCAGGTGTTTCTCCTGCCTCAGCCTCCCAAGTGGCTGGGACTACAGGCACCCACCACCACGCTCAGCTAATTTTGTATTTTTAGTAGAGACAGGGTTTCACCATGTTAGCCACGCTAGTCTTGAACTCCTCATTTCAGATGATTCGCCTGCGTCAGCCTCTCAAAGTGCTGGGATTACAGGCATGAGCCACCGTGTCTGGCCTGTGCTAAAGACTTTTTGTGCTGCTTCAGAAGTTCAGAGAACTTTTTCCCTTTAGAAAAATGATATCTTGGGCCGGGCGCGGTGGCTCAAGCCTGTAATCCCAGCACTTTGGGAGGCCGAGGTGGGTGGATCACGAGGTCAAGAGATCGAGACCATCCTGGTCAACATGGTGAAACACCGTCTCTACTAAAAATACAAAAAATTAGCTGGGCATGGTGGCACGTGCCTGTAATCCCAGCGACTCAGGAGGCTGAGGCAGGAGAATTGCCTGAACCCAGGAGGCGGAGGTTGCGGTGAGCCGAGATCGCGCCATTGCACTCCAGCCTGGGTAACAAGAGCGAAACTCCGTCTCAAAAAAAAAAACAGAAAAATGATATCTTGTTCAGACCTGCACTCTGCATTTTCCCTGCAAGAGTGGTGGGAAGTTAGATGGAATTCTTTCTACACTTACTGGGACCTTAGTTACCCTGTGGCCTGTCAAAGGATTGAATATTAGCCTAGCCCCATAAGTTTGTGTATAAATAAGCTGGGATTCAGCAACAGTAACCAAAGTGCACATCCCACTTTCTTCACTTCCTTAGCCTCCAATCCCAGAAGCAAAATAAGTTGATTTGGCGAGGGTGTTCTCATTTACAGTTTCAGAGCCTCTGTCCTGGAGATACTTAACTGGGAGCTTAACACCCAAAATGGTATGTCACATACATATCACATATTCAGATGGTCAAGAATGTTAGCTGGCCAGGCACGGTGGCTCACACCTTCATCTCAGCACTTTGGGAGGCCAAAGTGGAGGGATTGCTTGAGGCCAAGAGTTTGACCCAGCCTGGGCAATATAGCAAGACCTCCTCTCTACCAAAAAAAAAAAAATTTCAATTAGCTGGGCATGGTGGTACATGCCTATAGTTCCAGATACTCAGGAGGCTGAGGGAGGAGGATCACTTGAGCTCCAGGGTTCAAAACTGCAGTGAGCTGTGATCACACTACTGCACTCCAGCCTGGGCAAAAGAGAGAGACTATGTCTCTTAAAGAGAGAGAGAGGCCGGGCGTGGTGGCTCATGCCTGTTAATCTCAGCACTTTGGGAAGCCAAGGCGGGTGGATTACCTGAGGTCAGGAGTTCAAGACCAGTCTGACCAACATGGTGGAACCCTGTCTCAAAAAGAAAAAAGAGAGAGAAAAACGACCGGGTGTGGTGGCTCGTTCCCATAATCCCAGCACTTTGGGAGGCCGAGGCAGATCACTTGAAGTCAGGTGTTTGAGACCAGCCTGGCCAACAGGGTGAAACCCCATCACTACTAAAAATACAAAAATTAGCCGGACATGGTAGCGCACTCCTGTAATCACAGCTACTAGGGAGGCTGAGGCGGAAGTTGCAGTGAGCCAAGATTGCACCACTGCACTCCAGCCTGAGTGACAGAGCAAGACCCCATTTCAAAAAAATATATAAAAATAAAATTTTTTAAAAGATTTTTTAGGCCGGGCGCGGTGGCTCAAGCCTGTAATCCCAGCACTTTGGGAGGCCGAGGCGGGTGGATCACGAGGTCAAGAGATCGAGACCATCCTGGTCAACATGGTGAAACCCCGTCTCTACCAAAAATACAAAAAATTAGCTGGGCATGGTGGTGCGTGCCTGTAATCCCAGCTACTCAGGAGGCTGAGGCAGGAGAATTGCCTGAACCCAGGAGGCGGAGGTTGCGGTGAGCCGAGATCGCGCCATTGCACTCCAGCCTGGGTAACGAGCGAAACTCCGTCTCAAAAAAAAAAAAAAGATTTTTTAAAGTTACCTGATTGCTTTTTAGATGTTTGCATTTTCCAGTGGGGAATGTGTGTGATCATTCAGACTACACCTGTCGAGCATATGCAGTCGCAAGGAGCTAGAGACAGGCAGCTCCACAAGTCATCAGTTCAGGAGGAGAGCCGTGTGCAGGAGAGATTGTAGCAGTCTTCCTGGAGTGATGCCCACGAGGACAGGAAGAGGCCAGGGACTCCTAAGCGAAGGAAGAGTTGGGAGAAAGCTTACTATGTTTGGCAACAGTTTGATATTCACGACGTCTCTGCTAGGGAGGAGGTCCTTTCAAGACTGAATTTCACTCAGGGCTGTGGGATGTCCCAGGGGGTTGGGATTGTGGAGCCATTTTTGAAAATGATTCCTTTGGTGACATTTTTGGGGGCTAGATGGGCGAGAGCAAGTCCTCAGACAGAAGCTGCTGCAAGGCTAAGGGCAGCGGTGAGGGTATAAACTGAGGCAGCAGGAGTGGGGGGGGGCACCGAGAGGCAGGTGTAGGTTCTAGTGTGGGCATCCTGTGATAGGAGAAGGCCCAGGACAGACCTCCCAGAGAGGGGTGGGTTGAGGCTAAGGAGTGTGTAGTAGAAATCGGGCTACATGGCCATAGGGCAGGACTGGAACGTTGCCATCAGATTTAGAAACTAGGAGCTCATTGAAGGCTGTGGTGAGAACATTCCTCTTTGAAGGTGAGGGTCAGGCCTGGATTTCAGTGGAAGAAAGGCAAGGGAGCGAGAATGAATATAGGCTCCTCTGGAGAGAAGTTTGGCTATGAGAGGGAAAAGTGAGGAACCGCATCAGTCAGAAGACACACACGTAGGCAAGGGTATAAAGGGGCAGTCGATCATGTGAACAGAGACACCCACCTGTAGTCAGGGAAATGCAAATTAAAACAGCCATGAGTTGTCACCTTGTATCCGTTCAGATAAGCAGAAATTTTTTTTTTTTTTTTTTTTTTTTTGAGACGGAGTTTCACCCATGTTACCCAGGCTGGAGTGCAATGGCGCGATCTTGGCTCACCGCAACCTCCGCCTCCTGGGTTCAGGCAATTCTCCTGCCTCAGCCTCCTGAGT
>NW_016107369.1:6210110-6222336 GCF_001604975.1 Cebus imitator | reverse complement strand
CGGGGTTTCACCATGTTGACCAGGATGGTCTCGATCTCTTGACCTCGTGATCCACCCGCCTCAGCCTCCCGAAGTGCTGGGATTACAGGCTTGAGCCACCGCGCCCGGCCTGTATTTTATTTTTGAGACATGGTCTTACTCTGTCACTCAGGCTGGAATGCAGTCACGTGATCATAGCTCCCCACAGCCTCAACTTCCAAGGCTCAAGCAATCCTCCCACCTTAGCCTCCCAAGTAGCTGGCACTGCAGGCACACACCACAACGCCCAGTTAGTTTTTGTATTTTTTGTAGAGACAGGGTTTTGCCATGTTTCCCAGGCTGGTGTCGAACTCCTGGGCTCAAGTGATCCTCCCGCCTCGGCTTCCCAAAGTGCTGGGATTACATAGGCAGGAGCCACCACACCCAGCTTTTAACTGTATCTGATTTTTTTTGCCCTTTAAAAAAATTCTGAAGCTAAATGTGGACAGTGTGAACGCATATTCCATCTGGACGTTGGGGGTTACTCTCTGTCCTGCTTTGTGCTGTATAACCTTCTGAAGGGTAAATGTCCATGCTTCCTCCCAGAGGGAGCCTTGTGCTTGACTGTCCTTAACAGCTTTTTCCAGGTTGTGCCTCATGGGACTCGCGGAGACTCCAGGCTGTGCCACCCTGCTCCCAGCATCACTGTTTGTCAATAGTCACCCAGGTACAGGGTTCTCTTCCTTTGAAGAAACCTGTCCTCTGCCTCCCGAGAGCTGTGTGGGGATGGTTTTGGGGGGGGCACTGCAGAGGCACTGTGGGAGGATGCCTTAAGCCTGTCCCAGGGTGAGTACCAGAAGCAAGTGCTGTTTTACACCATCTGCCCCGTTTTACCCATTTTGGGCCATTTCAGTCATCTCAGCAGCCAGGGTAGCCTTAACGCATATGTAAACCAAGGTCAGATCAGAACACTGATTTGGATGCCTGTGCACATCTTTCAGAAAACACCTCTGGAGCTCCTGCATGACAGGTGCTATCAGGGTTACTTCACATTCGGGCCTGGATTAAGGCAATTGGATGCCTCTTTCCTGACATCATTCTGGATATTACATTTTCAGTCTATCAGAAAATTAGGATGAATAACACAAGGCTGAGGGGCCTCTTAAGATTGTGGGCTTCAGGCAGACCTGGCACAAATCCCAGCTCCGCCCCTTGCCAACTTGAATGGAATGTTGAACCTCTCTGAAGTGGACAAGGCCTTCCCAGCCTGCATCCTTGGAGAGTTAAATGAGGTCACACACACTCAGCCCAGTGCCTGGTGTTTCACTGCACAGCAAGCTTATGAGGCAGGAGTGTGTCTTACCACCATTTTACAGACAAGCAAACTGAGACAGAGAGCTTCAGAATTTGCCTTACAAAACTAACTTTTAGTGTCAGAAGTCAGGCTCGCAGTACCCTTTGGGGAGGTAGTAATTGAGAAAGGACATGAGGCAGGCCTCTGGGATACTGGATTGTTTTATTTCTTAACCTGGGTGGTGGTTACATGGCTATAGTTTGTAATGACTCAATGAACTCTGTCCTTACAATCTGTACATTCTATCAATGTAAAAGTTTATTTTAAATATTTTGGAGAAGCATGGTGGCTCATGCCTATAATCCCAACACTTTGGGAGACCAAGAAAATTGCTTGAGCCGGGCACGGTGGCTCAAGCCTGTAATCCCAGCACTTTGGGAGGCCGAGGCGGGTGGATCACGAGGTCAAGAGATCGAGACCATCCTGGCCAACATGGTGAAACCCCATCTCTACTAAAAATACAAAACATTAGCTGGGCATGGTGGCACCTGCCTGTAATCCCAGCTACTCAGGAGGTTGAGGCAGGAGAATTGCCTAAACCCAGGAGGCGGAGGTTGCGGTGAGCCGAGATCGCGCCATTGCACTCCAGCCTGGGTAACATGGGTGAAACTCCGTCTCAAGAAAAGAAAAAAAAGAAAATTGCTTGAGCCCAGGAGTTCAAGACCAGTCTGAGCAACATAGCAAGACTCCAGTCTCTACAAAAAACAAATAAGTAGTCGTGTGGTGGCTCACACCTGTGGTCCCAGCTACTTTGGGAGGCTGAGATGGGAGGATTGCTTGATCCTGGGAGGATGATGATGCATTGAGCCATGATCATGCCACTGCACTCCAGACTGGGCAAAAGAACAAGACTCTGTCTCAAAAAAAAAATGTGTGTGTGTATATATACATATACACATGCACACACACCTGCACGCACACACACTTTGCTTGAGATCACGTAGCTGATAGGTGATGGAGGATTGGAACCCCCTAACCTGCGACAGCATACTACCTCCCGGATTATCAGTAGTATTAGTACTGCGAACACAACTACTGAGAATGTTACACACATTCATTTTCAGAATGACCGCTTGCAAGCCGGGCATCCCAGCTGAGTCTCCCTCTCTTGCAACCACAAAACCCAGAATGGGGTCAAAGGGATAGACCTTCTGAGCAGCGATCGCATATTTGGATGTTTTGCAAACCCGGTGGTCCCTGGCCCGCCTAAAGGGTAGCCCCACCTTACATTCTCCAATCTCTTAGCAGGAATAGACCGGCCTGGCATGCTCTGCAGCTTCCGGATCCCTGGTGCCTGGTCCTGTGCCTGGTCCCTGAATATCCAAGCAAATAACTGCTTCAGTACAGGTGAGCCTGGCTCCCCAGCTGCCCAGAGAAGAGAATTTAACAGACGTCCAAACCCATCTAGCTGTCGCTCTCCCTAGACTACATGTGTGACACAATCTCACCAGCCCATCTCTGTCTCCACCAGGCTTGTCTCGGCGGGTCCTGTTGACCAACGTGGTGACGGGACACCGGCAGTCCTTTGGGACCAGCAGTGATGTCTTGGCTCAACAGTTTGCTCTCATGGTTGGTTGGATTGGGACAGGCAGAATATAAAGTTTGCCCCAGGTGGAAATGTGGCGGATTGAAATTGGACTCCTCTGTGTGCCATCTAGTCCTCCTTGACAGGGAAAAAGAGCATCAGAAAGGATCAGTGGGTTCCTCTGTAAATGTGTCTGAGCCGAGTAAAAGTTGGCTCATCCAAAAAGTCTGGCCTGAGGCACTCTAAACAACCTCTCGTGGAAAAGAATTGTGAACAGTTTTTGGGTACTTGGATTTACCCACCAGGATAAACCGTTTTTAAAATGTATACCCTAAATACCAATTCATACACAGCTCTCAAGTTATATATTTTATAAATTTTAAAAGTCAGGCCAGGCACAGTGGCTCACTCCTATAATCCCAGCACATTGGGAGGCCGAGGTGGGTGGATCACGAGGTCAGGGGTTTGACACCAGCCTGGCAAACATGGTGAAACCCCCTCTCTACTAAAAATACAAAAATTAGCTGGGCACGGTGGCAGGCACCTGTAATCCCAGCTACTCAGGAGGCTGAGACAGGAGAATTGCTTGAACCCGGGAGGTGGAGGTTGCAGTGAGTCGAGATCACTCCACTGCACTCCAGCCTGGGTGACAGAGCAAGACTCGGTCTCAAAAAAAAAATCAAAATTCTGGTTATTACTATAATTTAAAGACTTTCCTCTAGAAAATGCCATCTTTCCTTAAAAGTGAAGGAATCTGCTAACCTACTTTTGTTGGAGACGGGGATGCCATCTCTGACTGAGACTTCAGAGAGAAAGGCCAAAGGGGACAGACAGTGCAGGGCATAGCTCCTAGGATCTCCATGCTACCCATGAGGAGGACACATGGGATCTGGTTCTTCTACCCACTAACAAGGAATCATCTTCCCTTCCAATTCCATTGAGACCCAAACCCTGACCAGCATGTGTCTAATCACACCATCTGACCCAGGAGCTGGAATAGGAGTTGTATCGGGAGGACCTGCCCTGCCCAGTCTCAGAGGGAGGTCATGGTGGCCACACACTGAGCAGTCCCTCTTTCCACAGGCTCCTCTGCTGTTTAATGGCTGCCGCTCTGGGGAGATCTTTGCCATTGATCTGCGTTGTGGAAATCAAGGCAAGGGGTGGAAGGCCACCCGCCTGTTTCATGACTCAGCAGTGACCTCTGTGCGGATTCTCCAAGACGAGCAGTGCCTGATGGCGTCAGACATGGCTGGAAAGGTAGGGGAACTTGGAGCTCTGCCAGGTGAAGGGGTTCTGCTGAAGAGGTCCTCATATTAAGACCCCAGGCAGAGAAAAGTAGCTGAAGACCCAGGGATTTGTAAGCCCTGCATGGGGACTGCTTTGCTTCCCATGTGAGCCTAATCTGGACTAGACAAAAGTGAAAAGGAGTCTCTGGTTACATGCCTTTTATTTATTTATTTTTTTATTTTTTTTTGAGACAGAGTTTTACTCTTGCCCAGGCTGGAGTGCAGTGACATAATCTCAGCTCACTGCAACCTCCACCTCCTGAGTTCAAGCGATTCGCCTCCCTAGTAGCTGAGATTACAGGCGTATGCCACCACACCTGGCTAATTTTATATTTTTATTTTTTTTATTTTTTGAGACAGAGTCTTGCTCTGTCGCCAGGCACCAGGCTGGAGTGCAGTGGTGCAATCTCGGCTCACTGCAACCTCTCCCTCCCGGGTTCAAGCAATTCTCCTGCCTCAGCCTCCCAAGTAGCTGGGACTACAGGCGCACACCACCACGCCCAGCTAATTTTTGTATTTTTAGTAGAGATGGGGTTTCACCATGTTGGCCAGGATGATCTCAATCTCTTGACCTTGTGATCTGCCCGCCTTGACCTCCCAAAGTGCTGGGATTACAGGTGTGAGCCACTGCACCCAGCAATTTTATTTTTGTAGAGGCAGGGTTTCTCCAGGCTGGTCTCAAACTCCCTACCTCAGGTGATCTGCCCACCTCAGCCTCCCAGTGTTGGGATTACAGGTTTGAGCCACTGCACCCAGCCTGGTTACGTGCTTTTGATGGACTTCAAGGCTCAGGAATTCGAGATGGAGATCTTCATGACCTGCACAAGCCACTGGAGATCACCTTGCCTTCCTGGCTTCACACTTGGGGTCCACTGATGGGTCCTCCTGGCCCCTCCCTGATGGCCCCTTGTGCTTCTTTCCACAGATCAAGCTGTGGGACCTGAGGACCACTAAGTGCATAAGGCAGTATGAAGGCCACGTGAACGAGTACGCCTACCTGCCCCTGCATGTGCATGAGGAAGAAGGAATCCTGATGGCAGGTACTTGAGGAAGGAAGGGGAAGTTCCATCCCATCAAATAGTGTCTCTTAGGGACGATCCCAGCAACTTAGGCACCAGAGGGAAAAGTTACCCCAAAACAGAACTGAATCAAAGGGAGTGTGGACAGTTTGGTGTGGAGACTAAGAGGGAAGTAGAATTGGATATATTAGTAATCAGCAGTATAAATAAATGTCCACCAGGTGGACAGCCTCATCCCATGTCAGTGGGCAAACATCACTTCAGAAACAGGCAGGAGAGGTGCTGGGGAGCCTGGGTTTGGAGTTCAAGTCGATTTCATCAGACCAGCAGTATCCCACCATCTATTATCTTATCCAGAAACTTGGCTCTCTGCTCTCTACTCACATTTCCACCAGAGGATACTGAGAAGTTATGGTCGTTATAAAGATTCTTGGCCCTGGCCAGGCATGGTGGCTCACACCTGTAATCCTAGCACATTGGGAGGCTGAGGTGGACGGATCACAAGGTCAGGAGATTGAGACCATCCTGGCCAACATGGTGAAACCTTATTTGTACTAAAAATACAAAAGTTAGCTGGGCGTGATGGCACGTGCCTGTAATCCCAGCTACTTGGGAGGCTGAGGCAGGAGAATCGCTTGAACCAGGGAATCAGAGGTTGCAGTGAGCCGAGATTGTGCCACTGCAGTCCAGCCTGGCGACAGAGCGAGAAAGAATTCTTGGCCCCTTTACCACGCTCTCTGTGGCTCCATGATCTGTAGATTAGGAGCAGCTAGCCAGCCGCTAAGCTCCTGGAAAGGAGTTACCAGTTGCTTACATATGATACTGGCTATAGCATAATCAGACAGTGTGCAAGCTCAGGATTTCACATTGAAACAGGGCCCCTGACTGCAGACTATGTTCTCAGTCTTTGTGAATCATCACCTTTACTGGTATTCATTTAGAAAGGGCTTATCCCCATGGAACATTTCTGTGGCTAGGAAGCATCACGTTATGAGAACTTTCTTAGATGTTATTTACTATTCTCATCGCACCAGCACTTCACTTCCTTTTTAAGTAGATTTTTCACCCATTTTGACCACAAAAGAGCTTCTGTGAGTTGGATGATAAAGAGAGCTCAGCCTTGCTGAGAAGCAGATGCAGGTAGTTGCCCGCTGCAGTAATAAACTACAGCTGGGATTCAGCTTCAGCAAAGGTAGCACTTCCGGTCTTAGAGTCACACAAGTGGTCAAGATCACAAATGTGAAATCCATGATTGCCCAAGGCCTGTCCTCTTCTCCTGCCGAAGGTCTCCAGTAGTGTGTATCATGTTTCTGGGCTGCCATAACCCGTGGTGTTATGTGTCACAGTTCTCAGAACTGGAGCCCTGAAGACTTAAACCGGTCTTAGGAACCGAACCATTAAACCAGAAAGAGCTCTGGGAAGAGTTGTTAACCTAGTCCATCTCCAGGATGTAACGAACTTGACAGGGCTAGTTACTATATCACAGAAAGGAAATCAGGCCAGGCATGGTAACTGTAATTCCAGCACTTAGGGGGCTTGAGGCCAGGTGTTTAAGACCAGCTGGGGCAACATAGCAAGACCCCATCTCAAAAAAAAAAATTTGCCAGGCATGGTGGCATACACCCATAGTCACAGTGAACTCAGAAGGCTGAGGCAGAAGGATGGCTTGGGCCCAGGAGTTCACAGCTGCAGTAAGCCCTGATCGCACCACTACATTCCAGCCTGGGCAACAGAGCAAGACCTTGTCTCTAAAAAATGGGGGAAATCAGTTGCATGTCACCTGGACCAGGTGGGCTGCGCCCACACTTGAACATTCCTTGACTTCAAGAGCAGCAGAATTAGCCGGGCATGGTGGCTCACGCCTGTAATCCAAGCACTTTGGGAGGCCGAGGCAGGTGGATCACGAGGTCGGGAGCTCGAGACCAGCCTGACCAACATGGTGAGACCCCATCTCTACTAAAAATACAAAAGTTAGCTGGGCGTGGTGGCTCACGCCTGTAATCCCAGGTACTCGGAAGGCTGAGGCAGGAGAATCACTTGAACCCGGGAGGCAGAGGTTGCAGTGAGCTGAGATCGCACCACTGCACTCCAGCATGGACCACAGAGCGAGACTCTGTCTCAGAAAAAAAAAGAGCGGCAGAATCCCCAGCCATTAGCCAGGATACCTCTGAGCTACACATGGCATCACACAGCCAACCAGGACATCTTGTCATTGTTCTAGCCCAGCAGGGCAACTTGCATTATCTGTAGAAATACTGTCCATTAATGAGTTTGTCCTATGGCTTACCTGAAATCACAGCCCTGAGGAATCTTAAGAAGCCACGTCCACATGTAGGTAAGTTTCCTTTGCATTCTCTCACTAGCCTGCCATGTGTCTTCCCTCTTTCCTAGTGGGCCAGGACTGCTACACGAGAATCTGGAGCCTCCATGATGCCCACCTACTCAGAACCATACCCTCCCCATACCCTGCCTCCAAGGCTGACATTCCCAGTGTGGCCTTCTCATCACAGCTGGGGGGCTCCCGGGGCGCGCCAGGGCTGCTCATGGCCGTCGGGCAGGACCTTTACTGTTATTCCTACAGCTAATTCCGCAGGGTACAGCCCAGAGGCATGTGGGTTTGACCTACGGGAGTCAAGAGTAGCTTTTTACTGCATCTAATGAGGGCATTTTAAGTGGCACTCAGCGTACACAGATCCCATCCTCTGGCTGCTAGGAGAAAAGTGCTGAATATTCCGTGTGGAGACACTCAGGAAAGTGATTTCAGTTCAATTACTGGCTCAGAGAGCCTGGAAGTCCTTTTCATAAAAGGAACCTATTTCCTTTCCTTGTTGAATTCTTAGAACTTAGTTAACCCTCCTTGCCTTTTCTTAACAAGAAAGACGTTTCTAAGGATGGAAGATTGACCAAAACTGAAATTAAAGCTTCTTCCACCAAAAGCCCTTTGGAGAAGCCCAGTGATGAGACCGGTGAGATGCTTTGACTTGCCGGTGCCTGGTCCCAGGAAGACCTGCATCTGTACTTGGGGAAGCCAGCAGGAGAGGAGGGGGAGGTTACTTCTCTGAGTCTCTGCAGAAATATTGAAGGCTGGAGTTTGGAATCCTTGAACTTGGCCTTCTCAACTCAACAGCAGATGACTAGGATTCTCCTGTTATTATCCAAAGGTGTGGGCAGGAAAGTCGGATCTTCTTACATGCTAGAAGTTTTAAACAGTCTTAGCATGCCTTTGTTGAGGTACCTTGCAGAATGTAAGGTATAGCAGCTCTGGTTTCTATTACGGTGACTTGAACGTCAGATTCAAAAGCTCAGCGTCAAAGAAAATTGGCTTTGACTGTAATCTAGGAGCAACGGTTTGCGAGATGTTTATTCAGTGTTAAAACGCCTGTTTTTCTACCAAACAATAAACCAAGAAAAGAATCATGGCGTGACATGTGCTTCTGTTAATGACTTAGCAGATCATGAAGCCTGGGCTGCTGGGACCAGCTTTCATAGTTGCTGGAGAGCTTCCCTGGGCCCATCCGGACCCACTCTGCCCTCATTATCTCTCCATCTCTACCTTGCTCTGGACTCGGTCAGGGTTCCCTAGCTCCCAGCGGCCAGGTAGATTCAGCCAGTGGGAAGTAGCAGCAGGAACACACAGGGCAAGAGGAGAGGGAAGGGATCACTGGTTCGCCGGCTCCCTTGTAGCTGGTCTGTGGGGAGCTGTAACCAAAGACCACCGCTTCTATTGGAAAGCACTCAGAGCTGGGTTCCAACAACTGCTCTCCATTTGTCCCTTCAGACATACAGCTGGTCCTCACACCACTGTTGCCAGCCCCAGGATGCCTCACTAGGCAGACTCAGTTACCCACTTGAATGTTCCATCCGTTTCCTGCCAGTACCCTGACTAATACAATGTGTTCTATAGAGAACCAATTTTTTTTTTTTTTTTTTTTTTTTTTTTTTTTTTTTTTTTTTTTTTTTTTTTTTTTTTTTTTTTTTTTTTTTTGAGACAGAGTCTTGTTCTGTTGCCCTGAGTGAAGTGCAGTGGCATGATTTTGGCTTACTGCAACCTCCACCTTCCATGTTCAAGCGATCCTCCCACTTCAGCCTCTTGAGTAGCTGGGACTACAGGCATGAGCCACCACACCCAGCATCGACTCATGTAATTTTACGAAAGATGGAACCAGAGTCTGGGGAGGGAAAAAGGAAGAACCTGAGTGTTGAAAAGCTTGAAAATAATATGGTGTACACATTTTGAAAAGCGTTTTAATTTTCTTTTTTGAGAATGAGTCCCACTCTGTCACCCTGGCTGCAAGTGCAGTGGCACGATCACAGCTCGAAATGCAGCTTGGCCAAAATGTGAAACCCTGTCTCTACTAAAAATATTAAAAAGTGGGGCATGGTGGCACATGCTTGTAATCCCAGCTATTCATGAGGCTGAGGCAGGAGAATCGCTTGAACCCAGGAGGTGGAGGTTGCAGTGAGCCAAGATGGCAACACTGCACTCCAGCCTGGAAATAGAGTGAGACCCTGTCTCAAAAAACAAAACTCACAGCAACACTCCTTTTACTAATGGGGAAACTGAGGCCCAGAAAAGCTGTGTAATTGGCCCAAGGTCTCAAAGCCCATTAATGGTTGAGCTGGAGTTAGAACCCAGCCTGTCTGGAAGCAGAGACAGAGCCTTAAGCTGCTCAGCTCAACTGCCCCTCCCTGAGGGCCAATAGGTTTTTTTTTTATTATTTGTTTTGCTTTTTATTTTGTGTTGTTTTGTTTTGAGACAGAGTTTCCCTCTTGTTATCCAGGCTGGAGTGTAATGGCACAATCTCGGCTCACTGCAACCTCCACCTCCTGGTTCAAGTGATTCTTCTGCCTCAGGCTCCTGAGTAGCTGGGACTACAAGTGTGCACCACCACACCCAGCTAATTTTTGCATTTTTAGTAGAGATGGGGTTTCACAATTTTGGCCAGGATGATCTCAATCTCTTGACCTAGTGATCCGCCCGCCTCGGCCTCCCAAAGTGCTGGTATTACAGGTGTGAGCCACTGCACCTGGCCTTTTTTGTATTTTTAGTAGAGATGGGGTTTCTCCATGTTGGTCAGGCTGGTCTTGAACTCCCGACCTCAGTTGATCCGCCCGCCTCAGTCTCCAAAAGTGCTGTGATTACAGGGCTGAGCCACAATGCCTGGCCCAGTTCTTAAACATATTTAACCTATCTGCCCCAGTTGCCTAAGGGTCTGACCTCTTCCCTTCCCCACCCCAGCAAACCCCAGGGCAGATTGCACTGTGCCCCCCTCAGCATTGTGGCTGACAGTCTTCTGTATTCCCTTCCCCACTTTCAGGATCATGGCGGTACAGGAAGGGATAGCTAGATAGTAGATTACATCCACATGTTTGGGCAAGGACAAATATTTCGACAGGAGAAATTGGGCAGGGACAGGCAAGTGCTGCCTCCATTTCCAGCCTCATTTCCAGCCTCATCGTGGTTCTTGGGCCATAATGAAGCCTGGCTGAGGGGAAGATGCCAAGGGACCACATCCTTCCAGCTTTCCTTCACACACACAAGCAGATGGTGCCACAGTGCTCCCTAATACTAGTTAATAAGCACCTACTGTATGTCAGGCCCCCCCCTTTTTTTTTTTTGAGACACGGTCTCACTCTGTTCCCCAGCCTGGATTGCATGAATTGCAGTAGCACAATCACTACTCACTGCAGTCTTGACCTCCAGGGCTTGAGCAATCCTCCCACCTCAGCCTCCTGAGCAGTTGGGCCAACAGGTGTGCACCACCACACTCAGTTAATTGTTTATTTTTTATAGACATGGGGTTTCCCTATGTTGCCCAGGCTGGTCTTGAACTGCTAGGCTCAAGTGATCTGGCCTCAGCCTCTTGAAGTGCTGGCATTACAGATATGAGCCATTTGTTAGGCACTTTTCACCCTCACACTAACCCCATGGCACAGCTGGGGAAACAAGTTTCTGGAGTTAAAGTGATTTGGCAAGAAGGGCTGAGCCAGAATTAAGATTCTGCTCTTCCCAGTGGGGCGTGGTGGCTCATGCCTGTAATCCCAACACTTGGGAAGGCTGAAGTGGGCAGATCACCGGAGGTCAGGAGTTTGAGACCAACCTGACCAACATGGCGAAACCCCGACTCTACTAAAAATACAAAAATTAGCCAGGTGTGGTGGCGGGCGCCTGTAATCTCAACTACACAGGAAACTGAGGCAGGAGGATCACTTGAACCTGGGAGGCGGAGGTTGCAGTGAGCTGAGATCGTACCACTGCACATTCCAACCTGGGCGACAGAGCAAAGCTCCATCTCAAAAAAAAAAAAAAAAAATTCTGTTCTTCCCAATTCTGAAGCCCCTGCTCCCCTCACGGCTGCATCCTGCACTTTTTCCAGGCTCAGGTTAACAATGGGGAAGAGGTGAGAGAGATTTTTCTAACAGGGTAAATCCTCCTCCCAGCCCAACTCCACCATCCTGGGCTGCTCTTCTAGTCACATGATCTTTGTACCATTTGGCCCAGTTGATCTTGATCTCATCCATTTTTTCCACATGGCTCAGAGGCAAGGGTGAGATTTTTCTCATTTCTCGTGGGAGAAAAGCAAGCTCTGCCAAGCCCAGAATTTCTGGTCTTTCCTGTCCCAGCACAAACCATTCACAGTCTTCCTGCAATTATTCCTGGTGCTGAGTTTTATTTCTAGGAAGCCTTCTGTCCCTCAGCCTCACCAGCCCTTGGCTTTTCAGCCCAGAAGCTCAGGCCATTTGAGGATTGCATGTTCAGATGTGGGCATGGGGAATGCAGTGACTACACCTGGTTGGCATCCCATACCACACCCGGGGTAGTGGGGAGGCCAAGAAGTGGGCTGAATATAGGCTCAGGCCTCTCTCTCCTTGCCCCCAAGGGCATTCTCTCCAGCAGGTGACTGGGCATGACCACTACAGTGCTGGTCTGAAACCGGTCAGTGGGTTCAATGGGAGGTTCAGCTGCCGCTGGAACACCCCAGCCCTCTGTTGGAGCTCGTCCGTCTTTGGTGAGGTTACCCACTTCTCTCTGTTCTAACAGCATCTCTTCCCTTCATAGCCCTGAACCTGAATTTCTAAGACA
>NW_016107369.1:6208678-6209882 GCF_001604975.1 Cebus imitator | reverse complement strand
AGAGATGGGATTTCACCATGTTGACCAGGATGGTCTCGATCTCTCGACCTCGTGATCCACCTGCCTCGGCCTCCCAAAGTGCTGGGATTACAGGCTTGAGCCACCTCGCCCGGCTAGATGAACTCTTAATGGTATCTTACATTTTTAAAATGTATTTGTGTTTCCAAGGGTGCTGTTTCCTCCCTGAGATTGGAGGAGGGAGCCAGCTCTACCCTCAGCTTCTGTTCCCCCTGGAGAGGAGGGGGGAGGAGAAAGGGCTTCTCAGGCCTCCGCCCTTGCACTCCATACCAAGGAGTGCCAGGTTTGAAAGGAGAGGCTTCAGTTCCCCCCTGCCAGTGGGATAACAAAGAGCTGGGATTACAGGTGCCTGCCACCACGCCCAGCTAATTTTTTTGTATTTTTGGTGGAGATGGGGGTTTCACCACATTGGACAGGCTGGTCTCGAACTCCTGACCTCACCTCGGCCTCCCAAAGTGCTGGGATTATAGGCGTGAGCCACCATGTCCAGCCCAGGATGTCATTTTTCAAGTATTTCCTCTCAGTTTATTAGTGCCTAAGGGAAAAGCCAAAGCAGATGATAGATAATTAAGAAGGTGGGGCTTTAGAACACACAGTGTGCCGGAACTCTAGTGTGGGTGGAACTTGATTGTATTGAGTCACCATAAGTGGACAAGAAAGGAGCTCCTGACAGGTGAAGGGGGTATAGCTCAGGGGTAGAGCATTTGACTGCAGATCAAGAGGTCCCCGGTTCAAATCCGGGTGCCCCCTTCCTGGATGTTTTCTCACTTTTATTTAAAAGTAAATGCTGTGAGTCACAGTGTCACCAGAAAAGATGAAGGAACTGTTTTCTTTCTTCTTTTTTTTTTTAAGACAGGGTTTCACCATGTTGGTCAGGCTGGTCTTGAACTCCCAACCTCAGGTGATCTGCCCACCTTGGCCTCCAATCTGCTTGGATTACAGGCATGAGCCACCACGCCCGGCGATGAAGGAACTTTTAACGTTCCTTCCATATTCCAGCTGACCACTAGGACAAAAAGCCCCTTTAGGACCTCCTTTGTCTTCAATTAAGACCAAGTCCTAGCCAGGCATGGTGGCTCATGCCTGTAATACAAGCACTTTGGGAGGCCAAAGCAGGGGATCATGAGGTCAGCAGATCAAGACCATCCTGGCCAACATGGTGAAACCCCATCTCTACTAAAAATAC
>NW_016107369.1:6201620-6206988 GCF_001604975.1 Cebus imitator | reverse complement strand
TTGACCTCGTGATCCACCCGCCTCGGCCTCCCAAAGTACTGGGATTACAGGCTTGAGCCACCGCGCCCGGCCACATTTTTCTTTTTTTTTAGACAAGGTCTCACTCTGTCGCCCAGGCTAGAGTACAGCGGGTGTGATCTTGGCTCACTGCAGCTGCAGTCTTGACCTCCCAGGCTCAAACAATCCTCCCACCTCAGCCTCCTGAGTAGCAGGGATTACAGGTGTGCACCACCTCAACTGGCTTTTGAGGTTTGGGGGTTTCTTTTTATGTAGAGAAGGGATTTTGCCATGTTGCTCAGGTTGGTCTAGAACTCACTTTGGCCTCCCAAAGCACTGGGATTACAGGTGTGAGCCACTGTGCCTGGCCTTGAAGGGTTTTCCATTTTGCCCTACTCCCCAGGTGACAATGAAAGGTAGCAAATGAGCAGGTGATTGTGACGGCAGCACTGAGCTGTGATAGACCCCTTGCTAACTAGCCCAGTGTCTGCTTGCTTATAGCCTTCTAGAGGTGACAATCAATGGCACACAGTGGTTATCAAAAATGCCCACAAATACTGGCCGGGTGCGGTGGCTCACGCCTGTAATCCCAGCACTTTGGAAGGCCAAGGTGGGCAGATCACTAGAGGTCAGGCATTCAAGACCAACCTGGCCAACATGGTGAAACCCCGTCTCTACTGAAAATACAAAAATTAAAATACAAAAAAAAAAAGAGAGAAGTGCTGAGATTTTGTACAGTAACTAAAACATCCTATTCATGATAAGATTACAGATTACGACTGTAGGTTCCATTGTCTCTCCCTAATGATGGTAGGTCTGAAGTAGAAAATGCAAATATAGCTGCGAAATTAACATTCAATCAAAATTTTTTCAACAATTGGAAGCTGGCCAGGAGCAGTGGCTCACGACTATAACTCTAATCCCAGCACTTTGGGAGTCCAAGGCAGCAGATTGCTTGAGCCCAGGAGTTCAAGACCAGTGTGGGCAACATGGTAAAACCCCATCTCTATAAAATTTTTAAAAACTGGAAGCTTAGCTCGTGTTATAGGCTAGATCAACTTGCTTAATCTTTGAGCCAGTGAGTCTTTTTAGTGAAAAATAAAGTTGCTGTTAGTGACAAAGTGTTACTGCCCTTGGCCATGAGAACCTCTGAGCCAATGGAAATGATCAAAGCTAAATAAGCTTCCAGACAACACTAGCAGGTACCTTGATTCTCAACTTTCCTCTTTTTACTTTGAGACAGAGTCTTGCTCTGTCACCAGGCTGGAGTGCAGTGGCGCAATCTCAGCCCACTGCAACCTCCACCTCTTGGGTTCAAGCAAGTCTCTTGCCTCAACTTCCGTGCATGCCAGCACGCCAGCTAATTTTTTTGTATTTTTAGTAGAGATGGGGTTTCACCATGTTGGCCAGAATGGTTTTGCTCTCTTGACCTTTTGATCCACCCCACCTTGGCCTCCCAAAGTGCTGGGTTAACAGGCGTGAGCTGCCACGTCTGGCCAATTCTTAACTTTCCCCTTAAGGAAAACGTACTGACTTTACCTGGAAATGCAAAAGAATCCACAAGCTGTGAAGGGGAAGGAAAACGGGGAGAAGCTCTACAGTGTGATGGTGGTAGAAAGGGTCCGAACCTGCCGGGACTCAGGCCAGCTGGGAGTGTGCCCAGCCATGCTGGGCTTTTGATCCTCTAGGAGTCAGTGTAATAGGCTGTCAGATGAGAACACTACTGCAGCCCTTCCAGTGTGGTTGTGAGAATTAACCATGTGAAGCTTCTAGCATAGCACCAGGCACCTAAATATTGGTTCTCTTTGCTTTTCCAGTTCCCAAATAAATCAGCAGTTAAACCCTAGGGATGTGTAAGGATCCCACTGGGTCTCAGGAGACCATGTCATTCTCAGCCCCAAGTTGCAACCTCCAGTCACAGCCCTCAAGGACATGTTCAACCACTGTCTCTACTTATGAGCAAGTCTTTCAAACCTGAAAGTGATCAAAAGCCTTTACATGGCATCGCCGAAAAGGAGAGGGGACTAAACTCTGTTACTACATGTAAGGATAGTGGTTACTCCTGGTGCAGGGAGGGACCAGGAGTTCTTGGAGGACAGCCATGTTCTGTCTCTTAATCTGGGTGCTGATTTGTTATGCAGTATTCAGTTTGAGAAAATCAAGCTGAAATATAGATGTATAATGTAATAGTTCAATAGGTTTGGGTTTTTTCATTGTTTTTTTGAGACAAAGTCTCACTGTTGCCCAGGCTGGAGTACAGTGGTGCGATCTCGGCTCACTGCAACCTCTGCCTCCTGGGCTCAAGCAATTCTCCTGCCTCAGTCTCTGAGTAGCTGGGATTACAGGCAACTGCCACCATGCCTGGCAAATTTTTGTTTTTTTAGTAGAGATGGGGTTTCACTATCTTGGCCAGGCTGGTCTTGAACTCCTGACCTCATGATCCACCCACTTTGGCCTCCCAAAGTGCTGGGATTACAGGCGTGAGCCACTGTGCCCAGCCTATAGGTTTGCTTTTATTGTTGAGGCAGGGTCTCACTCTGTCACCCAGGCTGGAATACAGTGGTGTCTCCCAGGCTCAAGTAATCCTCCTACCTTGGCCTCCCAAGTAAATGGAATTACAGATGTGCACTGCCACACCCAGCTTTTTGGGATGTTTTTGTTTTCTTGGTAGAGATGGGGTTGGCTTGCCACATTGCCCAGGCTAGTCTCGAATTCCTGGGCTTAAGTGATCCGCTCACCTTGGCCTCCCAAAGTGCTGGGATTATAGGTATGAGTAACCACGCCTAGCCAAGAATATGTATTTTAAACCTAGAGACTGAAAATCAGGAGGCAATACCCCATTTCTTATCTACCGTACGAGAGGATTCCTCAACAGACCTTGACCCAATAGCTGCCAGAGTGAAACCTGGAGAACACAGACTGTGAAACTACTACTGCTGAGCCCTGCTCAGCCGATGCCACGGCTCCTCCAACCCCAGCCGCAGAAAGGCCTGCGGAATAGCTCTAAGTACAGGATAAGTGATGAGTGAGAACACGGGGGCCCTCTAGTCACTAGAGAGAATTCTGTGACTGTCAGCTACTGCCTTCCCTAAACAAACGAATATTCATAATAGCCACAAAGCCCTGGCCCCAGTCAGCACACTCATCTGGGTGGGCCGTGCTATCTATCAAAGGGCTGGGGAAGCAGGCCGTGGTCAGGACACCCACATCCACTCCACAGGACAATGGCTTGGGAGTACATGGCAATGGTTTTTAAGTTCTTATTTGTCAAAGTCATAGACTGCAGTATTTGCAGATAAAATATTACCACCCTAGAAACATGCCCCATACTTGGCTTCTGCTCTGATGGCCACCATCAGCCGAAGAGAAGACGGTGGCCAGAGGCACTGATGGGAGAGGAAAAAGCCAGCACAGTCAAGATGCAGGAAGGTTCCTTTATGATGGCGAATTTGATGGTACACAGTTCTAGAGTAGGGCCCAGTCACTGGGCCCCAGGAGGCAGCAGGAGCAGGTCTGAGAGGGACGACACACCCCAGGGCACCTGTCACACTGATACATGCACCAGGGATGACCGCCCTTGTACCTCCCTGCAGCTCAACCCGCCCAGCAGTTCAGTCACGAATTCTGCTTCATTCTTCATGTTTGGCCACTGAAGATCAAATCCACCACGATGATAGGGTTTCAGCACAACAGGCTCTTTCCAGTCACGACAGTCAGAGATGTCCAGGCTCTTGAGGTGAAACCACAGTTCCTTTCTCTTGCGAGGACCAAAAAGATAAATTTTTTCTTTATGATCTGCTGAAATATTTATATAGACTTTAAAAAAGCAACTAACAGTCAGTCCATTCTGTGCTCTGTTTCCCTGGAAGGTTTCTCATGATCGCCCCTCCGAGAGCTAGAGGGGTTGTGTGTCTGGGAACAAAGAATTAAGACACTTTTTTAAAATAAGCAATGAAAATCCTAGTGAGACACTCAGAAGCGGATGGTGGGCTGGAGGGGGGCGGGGGGTGGGAGGCAGGTGCTGCGACTGAGGAGCTGGGTGCTGCCTTTTGTGAAAGCCAAGTGGAGACAGAAGCATCGGGGCAGGAAGCTCTGCCAGGGAAGGCCCAGTTCCTTCCTTGCTCTTCCCTGGGGGACGCGGGACAGCATGGCCCCTGCCTTTCCACTTCTCAGGGACGAAGACCCGACCTCTGACCCTCCACCCACTCCGGTGACCTGCACGCTAAGTTGGGTGGTCTCTGACAAACAGGCTTAAGCCAAGAATTGGGGTTTGACTCCCAGAAGACCCAGGTAGAATTCCCTTCAGGCCGTTTCAGGCAGCAAGGACCTGGGAGGCTCACTCCCCAGGCAGCTGAGAGGTGTGGAGGGAAGAGCCAGGGCCAGGAGAGGCTTCCAAGGCTCCGAGATCAGCAGCAGAAGGTGCCAGCCACGTGGCGGCCGTGAGCCTGGCTCGGCTCTGTGAGGAAGACCTGCTGCCGCTGCCACCTCACCCTGTGCTGGGGAGACCGTATGAGGTCTCCACAGCCAGCAGCAGCCTCGATACACCCCGAGTTCCTTTCATATGTATATATGGAGAGAGATATATACACACATATATTCATTATTTTTAACTGAAATAAATGCAACGGATCAGGTTCATTCCCCTTTGCTGGGAGTTGCTCAGTCCTCTGCCCTGAGGGGTTCACGCCTTCGGGCCGGCCGCCAGGCTCACCCCCGCTGAGGGAAAGTGGCCCTGGGATGAGGAAAGGAGAGGACACACACCACAGCAGGTGACCGGGAGGAAGGCCTACCTCGAGAGACTGTTTCTAACCCTGAGAACCTAAGGAATTTTGAAGGACTCGGACAGGGGGCTGGGGTTAAAGGTCACCAGGCTTTTTATTGCAATTGAAGCAGACTCGGACGGGATGGTCCCAGCCACGAGAAGGGACAGCCCGGCGGTCATGGGAGCACTCGTCACAGAAGCCCTGTCCGCAGGCCCGGCAGTGGTGCTTGGACAGCTTGATGCTGAACTCCTTCCGGCAATTGTGGCAGTGCAGGATTTCGTGGTCAGGCACCCAGTACGCAGGCCTGGCCGCATCCTTTACCAGACCTATGGCAGGGGACAATGATCAGGACACCCAAAACCCAATACCCTGAGTTCCAACTGGCAAGAGGGCATCCTCAGATGCTTACTGGCTTGTAATCCCAACTGCATACAGAACTGCTTACAGGGCTTTTTAAAAATGCAGATGCCTGGCCAGGCACGGTGGTTCAAGCCTGTAATCCCAGCACTTTGGGAGGCTGAGGCAGGTGGATCACGAGGTCAAGAGATCGAGACCATCCTGGTCAACATGGTGAAACCCCGTCTCTACTAAAAATACAAAAAACATTA
>NW_016107369.1:6193204-6200122 GCF_001604975.1 Cebus imitator | reverse complement strand
AAAGAAAGAAAATAAAGGTTAGCTAACCTCTCAGGGGCTTACTCATCTTTAACAATCCACCTTTAAGAGCTGTGATGAGGATGACAAGAAAGAACATGCCTGATACACTGGCCTGGGACTCTACACCTGTGGGCGCTCAGGATGAGAGCACTTGGTGAGCACAGCTTGCAGGCTATGCTCTGCTTCTGAGCCAAGGACAGTCCTTGCCTCTCCCAGGCACCCCTGAAGACAGATTGAAGCCTGGGCAAATCCAGCAGTTCCTACATCCTCTACTCTGTGAGCCGCAGTGAGGAAAGCTGCTCCAGGACATTTTCATCACTACCTACTTTTGCTCACTCCCCTACAATATGCCACGCTACCCCAGGCCTGTCCAGCCTTGCCTAAGCCCGCCATGCACTAGGTGATTTCCTTCCCTCTCTCCCTCGCCATCCTGAATACATCCAAAGCTGGGGTGCTATTTTAAATCTTAAACTACTAACAGTTTGGCTGGTGTGACAGATTAAAGGCAGTGTAGACTCTTTGACCCACTTTCCACATTTGACACTCCTGCCCCCTCCCTTGAATCTAGGCAGGCCCTGGACTGCAGCAGACTCCAGGAGATGGCAGCAGGGATGCCTGTCTGCAATCCTAGGCCTTAAGAGATGGGCAGCTTCAGCTGGGCGCAGTGGCTCATGCCTGTAATCCCAGCACTTTGGGAGGCCAAGGTAGGTGGATCACCTGAGGTCAGAAGTTCAAGACAAGCCTGGTCAACATAGTGAAACCCCATCTCTACCAAAAATACAAAAATTAGCTGGGCCTGGAGGCACATGCCTGTAATCCCGGCTACTCAGGAGGCTAAGGTAGGAGAACTGCTTGAACCGGGGAAGCAGAAGTTGCAGTGAGCTGAGACTGCACCACTGCACTCCAGCCTGGGCGACACAGTAAGATTCCATCTCAAAAAAAAAAAAAAAGAGAGAGAGAGATGGACAACTTCTACTTCCTGTCTCTTGGAACATTAGCTCCTGGAATACTGACATCACTTAAGAAGTCCAGCTTCTTAAATGCCAGAAAAACCACTGAAGAGGCCTGGAGAATACAGAGAGGGGACGAGGCTCTGCTACACACAGCCTTCTCACTGTCCCTGCCAAGGCACGCAGCTTGTAAGTGAGGTCAGCTTGGAGTCTTGAGACCACTCCAGCTGCCACCCTGGAATATCAGGTAGTAACTAGAGGAAATGCCACTTGGAGCTAAATAATCACCCTTCCTGACTTCTAGACCTAGAAAGACATCCAAGATGCTTGTTTTCTTTTTTAATGTATTTTTTTTGAGATGGAGTTTCGCTCTGTATGTAACCCAAGCTGGAGTGCAGTGGCGTGATCTCGGCTCTCTGCAACCTCCACCTCCCGAGTTCAAGTGATTCTCCTGCCTCAGCCTCCTTCGTAGCTGGGATTACAAGGCCCGAGCCACCACGCCTGACTCAAGATGGTTGTTTTAAGTCTTTACATTTTAAGGTAGCTTGTTATACAGCACTAGAAGCTATGAGAGAATGGCCTCAGGAATAAACATGAAACTACTAAGGCATTCAGCAGAAGCAAGCAAATGGCGATTTGTAATTAATTCCTTACCACTCATCTCTATCTAGGTTGGCAAGCCTTTACAAAGTGGCAGCCCAGGGCACCCAAAACCCCTCAACCCAGATCAGCTACACCCAAGGGAAGCACTGCCAGGCCCACCTAGTGGTATGTCAATGGCTGTTACAACAGCTCCCAGAGTGTTCTGCACGGCCTCGCCCACCTTCCGAGCAATGAGCGTTCCGCCTTCATCGTCCCCCTGTGCCTCGGTAACATCTGTAGACAATAATAAGGGAAAAGCTGTCACCTCTAAGTCCTCTCCCAAATGGAAAACTCAGGGAGCAATAGCAGAACGCTTCTGGATTCTGAGCCCAAACACCACCGTGCTGTCCAGCAACCATTGCAAAGGTCTGCGCTGCGGGTCAGGTCGGCCCAGACCCTGAAATCCGATGACATCTGTCAGTCCTTTATCTGCAACCTTCTGGGGATCCTTTATAACCTTCTTTAAGGCAGAAAGGTTCTAGGAGCAAAAACTAGTACCTTCTCAAAGGAGAAGACTGAGCTAGAACCTTCTCAAAGGAGAAGACTGAACTAGAACCTTCTCAAAGGAGCAGCCTTTTCAGAACTCAGCTGCTATGTGTGTATTCCCTGCCCCCAGAAGCACCTCTGCAGCTAAGAACGCAGGACAGGCTCAAGCCCTGAGGAACAGCACCCATAGGACACTGTTAACAAGGAGCTTAGAGCCTGACTGGCCAAGGCCCGAGGTAAGTGCTCTCATAAGGAAGATGTGGTTATGAGCGGGACTGGGGCATCTGGACATCCAGTTCCCAGTGTCAAGGAGGGAGGGTCTCCCCACCACCCCTGCAGCTCCCAGGCCCCACGTTACCTAACTGGACATTCCTGGTTTCATAGCAGTTGTCACACACCCGCACTGGCGCAGGGCCCCAGCCCCGCTCAGGCACTGGCCGGGTCTTTGATGAACAGCTGTCACAGAAGCCCTCCCCACAGGCTCGGCAGTGATGCTTCGTGTCGTTATCTTTAAAAGACGTCGCACACTTGTTGCAGCTCTGTTCCAAGCCCAAAACAAAACAGAGAGGCAGGTGGGTATGGCACATGTCTGCTCAGCTGAGAAGTCGACCAGAGCTGGGGCAACCAGAAACTAAGGCAGTGCTGTTAGCTCAAGCAGGACAAAACTTTCCAGTAAGAGTTATCTGAGAGTGGAAAGGAAGCCTGGTGGGCAGCGAGTGTCCTTTCACTAAGTGTCTGGGTTAAAGCTGGGTGCTCTCTTGCTCTGGGTGCTGTAGCATTAATGGATCAAGCTGAGGATGACCCTAAATAACCTTTAAAGGCTCCTTTTCCCCAGATTCTCTATCTGCATCCTCACACATGTAAGCAATATTAATTGGCCGCCACAGACAAGGAAACTATAACCCAAGAGAGAAAATACTTGCAGGAAAACACGATGGGAAATCAGTGGGCAAAGAGGAAACTGGCCTTCTCAATGACTCCTACCCTTCCCAGTACTCACAGAGCTCAATGCTCTGGCAGAAATGTTTGCGTCTCCCTCACAGAGCAAGCTTAGCACAAGGCAAAGCAGCATTAAGCAGGATGGGCTGTGCCAGGGGTGTAAGGGCATCGTGCCACTCCATACCAGAATCTGGGAGTTGGGCCTCCAGTAGGCAGGGGCAATCTGGTCTGTCAGCCAGGAAGTCACAGCCTTGGTGGGTCCAAGGCTAAGCTCGGACACCGACTGAGCCATGAAGTTCATCCCATCTAATAGGCGCTGGGCAGCGTTGTTGTTGTCCTTCAGAAACCCGTCAGTCTGAAATGAAAATGCAGGCTTCCATCATGCTGAGAAGGGAGTGAAAGGAAGGAGGAAGAGGGATGTCTGGTGAGTTGCAAACTTATTGTGGCCAACTCAGAACCATTAACTCCCTGGCAGGGAAAAATGCAGACTGACCAAGATCCCTCTGGCTTTGTTCTCTTCAAAGCGACCATAAGACTTGACATGTAGCTAGCTGTTCAATTCAGGACTTACTAAGCCCATATAATACAGGAGATGACACCTCTTCCAGGAGGCCCCCCACCACAGGCTGAGTTAAGAACCTTTCCTCTAAGTTCTTCCAATACTTGGACATCTCTAGGAATCCTATTTCTGTGTGTCTAAGTACAATATCCATTTATGTGTCTGACTCCTTATCAAACTCTGAACTCCCTGACAATAACTCTTTTTCATTTTTGTATTTTGTAAAGTAACTAGCTCAATTCTGGGCACAGGGTACATAACGATGTATGTTGAAATGAAAAAGGGAGGGAGGGAGGGAGGAAGGAAGGAGGGAGTAAACACACAGCAGGGAAGGCATCTGTATTCTCCTAATTTCAAGTACTGTGAGGAATGCAACCTGAGAGTACTCTACTGCAGTACTGTTTTCCTGGAATATAAACTATCTAACCACGTTTACCTTCTCACTATAAGACCATGTTAAATCCTTGGGACAAGATGGCATAAACCATTACGCCAAGGAGGTGGGTTCCAGCAATGAGACTACCAGACAATAACAAATTTCAGTGGGCCTGAACATTGGGGAAAAAAGAGGAAAAAAATAAGGAAATCTCCAGTTTTATGGTACCTATAGGATCCAGGAAAGCTCAGAAGGGACCTGCAGGTAGGATTCCTAGGCTGAATGGTGGCTTGAGGAATCACCAAACAAGGACAATGACACAGAGTAAAATGATTCTCTCAGTGAAAAATCACTTGTCTTTCTTCCATGAAAGGAAAAAGTTTTGGATTTGCTGTGATTTATGGACAACGCTAAGTGTGAACGCTGATTTAATGCGGAATGAAAGCATGATATCACTGCCTCATAAGCAGATTTGTATTTTTGACATCTGGAACTCAAAAGTCAAAGTAAGAAATCACTTAAGGGTCAATAGGAATCCCACTTCCTAGAATATACTTCAAGAAAATTTCCTATAACAAAAAATGGCTTTCTTACACAAAGATAGTCACTAGCATTTTAATGGTTTTCTTAAAAAGGCAGAAATAAAACTAAATAAAATAGCATTATGAGGAAAAAAAAGCAGGAAAAAGGCATGTAAATTATCTGTATCTATAAAAACATATACATATAGAAAATGAACGACTAGAATATGGGAAAATGTTTTATTTGCCAAAAGAGTAAGCTACAGATTTTTATTGTATTTCATTTAAAGTTGTACTTTATTTATTTATTTATTATAGAGATGGGGCCACGCTATGTTGCCCAAGCTGGAATGCAGTGGCTATTCACAAGGCGCAATCCCCCCCTACTGATCAGCACAGGAGTTTTGACCTGCTCCGTTTCTGATCTGGGCTGGTTCACCCCTCCTTAGGCAACCTGGTGGTCCCCTGCTCCCAGGAGGTCACCATACTGATGCCGAACTTAGTGGGACACCCAATCAGCGTAGCGCACTACAGCCCAGAACTCCTGGGCTCATGCGATCCTCCCACCTCAGCCTCCTGAGTAGCTGGGACTACAGGCACGTGCCACCGCGCCCAGCTCAAGTTGTACTTCTAATATACATGCAAGAAGAAATTAAAACAACTAAAGGTCTAGAGAGCAAAAAAGCTCTCCAGATCATGCCTTTCTAAACCACCAACATTCTGAAATTCACAGTTAACCTTAATTTTAAACAAGCTCCAGTTTTCTACACACAAAAAACTGAACAACACAAGATAAAGGAAAACAGCTCTTACTCCAGGCCACACGTGCACAATCTCTGTCCGCACCACCGTATCCACAGGATCTTGGTTTCCAAACCAGTACTGCCGACTGCGATAGACCACGCCACAGTTAGGACATTCGATCACATACCTATGAGGAAGGCAAATCAATACTGTTACCCTGCCAGGTGCCTGGGGAGACAAACACACCAGAAAACCTTTAGCCACATTGTTTAAACTCACCCAGACCAGGCATATTTTGCAAGACCCATCCAGGGAGAGTCAGTGGAAGCAGATGTTTTGGGCACTACGCTGACTTCCTCGCCTCTCTCATAGCAGGCCTGAAACAGGGAACACTCTGCTAGCTTATTTTTTGTCTTTTGGTTTTTTCTTTTTTAGTAGATATGGGGGGTTTTACCGTGTTGCCCAGGCTGGTCTCGAACTCCTGGGCTCAAGCCATCTGCCCGCCTCAGACTCCCAAAGTGCTGGGATTATAGATGTGAGCCGTCGTGCCTAGCCTTCTGCTAGCTTTTCCTATGTACACCACAACCCCCACATCCAGCCCGACTCTCCACAAACCATACCAGCTGAGAGTTTCAGACAGTGAGTTTAGCACCTCAGAAGAAAGGTCATTCCTCTAGAGAAGCCAGTGCCTCAAGTGGTAATGAACTGAGTATGCGTCCATCCCAGGCCCCAAAACTGAGCTTTAAATTATGTATCTGTCACAGACAGGAGGACAATCCAAAACTAGTTTCCTAAAGAGCACTTCTGCTCTTAAGAATGAATGTTCGATGTAAATGACCCTTACATACAGGCTCAACAGAACGAGGAGAAAATAGGCTTAAAACGGTGAACAAAGGGACCCTCATGAATGAAGACATGTGAATGCTTTTTGTTAGAGCTGGAGAGAAGTTCCAGAAATATTCCACTTGAATATCAAATACTTTGGCATGCAGCCATGGATGGCCCCAAGATGGTCTTGCCAAAGAGAGACAGAGAGTGGTCAGCAAGCCCACTGCTGAAGCAGGGAGGAGCTCAGAGGACTCACCTTGCAGGTATAGACTCGGTTGTCATATTGGTGGGAGTATCTGCAGCGGCTCTGGGCTTCATGAGGCACTCCTTCCTTCCCATGATTCATGCTGTTCTTACATCCAACCCTGAATGAAGCCCAAAGACTGACAATGAGATGGCTAAAGAAGTCAGTGCCACTTACACAGAACAGTCTGACCCTGAGCCAGGCACAAGGCCAAGACCAGACTTTGATTACTAACTGGGCCTCAGATGCTGAACACAGAAAGGGTAGCTGGAAACCCACATGCCTCCCTGTTACACTTGCAATCGACAGCGCTACAGAGGTACAGCAACTACTATCCTTCTATGAGGACAAAGGGGAAAAAAGAAATCAGCTGGGCATGGTGGCTCACGCCTGTAATACCAGCACTTTGGGAGGCTGACGGGGGCGGATCACTTGAGGTCAGAAGTTCAAGACCAACCTGGCCAACATGGTGAAACCTTGACTCTACTAAAAATACAAAAATTAGCTGGACATGGTGATGGGTACCTGTAGTCCCAGCTACTCAGGAGGCTGAGGCAGGAGGAGAATCACTGGAACCCAAGAGGCGGAGGTTGCAATGAGCCGAGATCGTGCCACTATATTCTGGCCTC
>NW_016107369.1:6185248-6193145 GCF_001604975.1 Cebus imitator | reverse complement strand
TTGGAAAAACTACCTGTCCCCTCAGCAGAAATGGAGGAGCCAGAAGATACAAACTTGACCAGAGAGAGGAAATCTGAACAGCTCTCAAAAAACTCAAAAAATCCAAACAAGATGAAATGGAAAGTTTACCAAGAACAGGCTGCCAAGATGCAAACGAAAACCAATCCCAAAAGTTGGCAATGCATTAAGGGGAGGCTTAGTCTGAACAAGAAAGCCTTCCAAATGAACAGTGAGCTCTGCCATCCTGACAATGCAGAAACAGAGATCAGGACTTTAGAATTTCACTATGATAAAAGGGAAAGTTCCAGAAATCCTGGGAGGCTCACAATGGGAAAGCAATGATCCAACAGGGTAAGTCACACTGGCAACTAACATCCCTCTCCTCTTTCCAAGCTGAACTCTCCAAGATAATCCTGAGTTCTCCCTTGCCCAGGCTGTATAATCCAACGTCCTCTTTTCACTAAGGCCAGAGGTGATTCCGCAAGCAGCACGTGGCCTACAGGGCTCAAAGCAAAATGGCCATTCATAACAGATGTAGGTCAGGTCTACTCCTGTAGAAGGGCAAGTGTGCAGGACAGGGGCACTGGTTCTGGTAGGAGCAAAGACAATTTGGTTTTGAAGGGAGGTGGGAGGAACTGTCTAAGGACATGGAGACTGCCATCTGACTTCCACATACTGCATTTAAATTCCCTGGGGCCCATCAGACAAGTCACCAGACTGATTTAATAGCCATCAACAGTTCAAACTAATCCAGTGATCCTCAAAGGGTGGTCCCTGTAAACAACATCAGCATCACCTGAGAATTTAATAATTTATTAAAATGCAAACTCCCAGGCCCTACTGCAGACCTACTGAATTACAAACTGTGGAGGCAGGGCCCAGCGATCATGCCCTTCAGCTTTTTCTGATGCTTGCTGAAATTTGCAAATCACTGCTCTAACTCTAACAAAGTGCAGTCCACAGACCAGCAGCACAGGTATCACCAGGGAGCTTGACAGAGATGCATAATCTCAGGCCTCAGCCAGACCTGATTCAGAATCTGCATTTTAACAGAATCTCAAGGTGATGCTTATGCATATGGAAGTTTCAGAAGCACTGCCCCAACTCATCGTCCTCAACTGAGGCTGCACTTTAGAATCCTCTGAGGAACCTCTTAAACATACCCATGCAGAGGCCCTATACACAACCCGTTAAATTCGAATCCCAGGAGGTGGTGCCTGGCCTCAAGAATTTTGAAAGCTCCCCGGAAAATTATTTTATTTATTTATTTATTTATTTTAAAGACGGGGTTTCACCATGTTGGTCAGGCTGGTCTTGAACTCCTTACCTCAGGTGATCCGCCTGCCTTGGCCTCCAGAGTGCTTGAATTACAGGCGTGAGCCACCGCACCCGGCCTCCCCAGAAAATTCTAATGTGCTCTAAACATCCGCCCTAATAGTGAAAGAAATCACCTGGGACCAATACCTACCCATAGTGTTTTGAACAGGTGGGGGCGGGGAACGGACTCAAATGTCAGTTGAATAATTGGAATACTATGAATAAGTGACTGAATGCTCTGGTAGAAGAAACACAGAAAAACAAGCAACCCAAAGTTTTCGGTCCCAAAAACCTCCCAAATCAGAGCTAGTCAATTTCACATCTATACCAGTTGGAATTTCCAGGAGATTCTTCACAACCATGTGTCCTTGAAGCTCTTGCTACCTCAAAAGCGTGGTTCCCAGACCACCGGGATCTTGTGGGAACTTACAAATGCACCACTTTGGACAATTTAAATCACAACCTGTAATTTGGCAAGCGCCCAGGGGATTTACAAACACACCAAAATCTGGGAAATACCACTCAAAGGCTCTATTCCCAAGGTGTGGGGGTGGGGAGGGCCTGACTTACCCACAGCTGAGGCATAAGGAGGAGCAGGTGAAGTACTCATCTGGAAAAAAGGAGCTGTGCGCCATCTGGTCATCGGGGATCTCACCGCTAAAGCGGTCGCTCAGGGCCTGCCAAGGAAGGAAGGTGACATATGATGGCACTCAGTAGACAGCTCCACACTTGGGCCCCCACTGCAGTTACCATACAAGCACCACAGGCACAGAGGAAATCCAGTCACTTGTGCTCATGACCCTTGACCTTCCTGACCCAACTCACATCATTCCTTACCATGGGAAACCTTGGAAAGAACCAGCCCCTTCCCCAAGAGGTCACGATGAGCAAAGTTACTGTTCCCCTTAATTGCCTTGCAGGTTATAAACGCCTCACACCACTCAGTCTTTTATTCAAGACCACCACAAATAATGATGAATGCCCATTTCATTTATGTGAGGCTGGGACCGAGAAACCAAGACTCACGAGGATGGCTCCTCTTTCAGCCATGGGAAGAGCTCAGATGTGATCTATGAGTTTTCTGAGCTTCTATCCCAGCTCTAACCACAGGCACTCAATTGGAGTTTACTAGGCCACAGACAAGCTCAAAGCGGGAAAATTTCACCAGAAAAAAAAAAAAAAAAACAAGAATTATTATAGTGTTTAGCAGTCATTTATCAACCTATCAACCCCCAAATACCCATAACCCAAAGGACAGCAAATGGCCAAAATAAATGCCAAGAAGAAAACATATCCACAAAGCAAACTGAAAATTTTAGGCTGAAATGTAGCTTCCACTCCTAATCCTATCTTGACTTATTATTAGATATTGAAAGTATTCCTCAACCTAATTACAGAAAGGGGGTTTCCACACTTTAAAAATCGTTAAGTATATGTTGCTCCAAGCTTCTAACTTTCAGTCCAGTCCCAGTGTGAGGAGACAGGCATTATTCAGGGGACAATAAGGGAAAGTGACCTAAACAAAAGGACAAGATGTTACTTCCTTTAGTAAAAGGGCAGATGATAATTTTAAGATGAGATTTGGAAAAAGGGCAGGTCAGGTTTTAAACTAAGAACAATGAGAGGCTGGGTGTGGTGGCTCACACCTATAATCCCAGCACTTTGGGAGGCAGAGGTGGGCCAGATCACAAGGTCAAGAGATCCAGATCATCCTGTCCAACATGGTGAAACCCGTCTCAACTAAAAATACAAAAATTAGACGGGCGTGGTGGCACCCACCTGAAGTCCCAGCTACTCGGAAGGCTAAGGCAGGAGGCGGAGTTTGCAGTGAGCCAAGATCGTGCCACTGCACTTAAACCTGGACAACAGAGCAAGACTCCGTCTCAAAAAAAAAAGAACAATTAGAACTTCTTGCACAAGGTTCCTTTTCCTATATCCAATGTAATCTTACCACCAGGAGTTGCAAACCCAAGTGCCTACAAAGGCACGTAGTATCACTGTTGAGTCAGGTCAGCCATAGGACCAGAATAGTGGCAAGGAGTGAGTCAAACTGAACATACCTAACTCCCCGGAGGGCATTCTCACTCAGGTCCTGCAAGGCTACTGCAGAGGCCCAGAACACAATCTGTCAGTGACAGCTGACAAACTGGCCACACTGGACTTCAGACAACAAAAAAATGGTCTGACAAATAATGTGTAAGTCCTATACTTCTTGGGGGTACTTTGATAAAGAGTGAAAACATGAAGACCTTGAAAAACTATATGAATGAATATACATAAATGCTGAGAATAAATGAGAAGCAAGGCAAGTGAAATCACAAGTTGGCCTATACATCTCAGCCAAATTAATTATACACCTCAGACAAATTAACTAACAAATTAACACTCCTATACAGCGTTCTCCCCTCTCCTACTTCTACATGTGACCCATTCTTCAGGGATGTTTTTGTTCTCACCTCTTCCAGTGAAGCCACTCCAACCACATCACTCTCTGCCTTCTCTGAAGGCCTGCTGCACTCAATACAAAACTTGTTATTAAGCAATCAGGCAATGATGCAAAGCTATGGGCCTGCTGTATTTCATCTCCAGAACCAGATCATAAATACTGTCAAAGCAGCTTCCTACCTTTGCATCCTCCTCCAAATCCTAGCAAAGGTCCTAACAGGTACTCAACTACAACTGCTGGGATCAGTGCCCCAGCACCAGCCCCCTTCACAAACCAACCCTTGCCCTCCTCTCCTGGCCCTGCCCTTGCCCTTCATCCCATGCCCAGAGGTCCTCTCAAATTTAAAGCTAACTACTCCCTAACTGGCCACATGATCCATAACTCTCCAGGCTGTTTCTCAAACAGATATGTATAGAACACTGTGGGGACTCCTGATGGGAAAAGAGAGCTTTTTATGGAGACAGTCTCACTCTGCGACCCAGGCTGGCGTGCAGTGCATGTTCACAGCCCACTGAAGCATCACCATCCCTGGCCCAAGCAATCCGCCTGCCTCAGCCTCCCAAGGAGCTGGGACCACAGGTGCATACCACCATGCCCCAATAATTTTTTATCTGTTTTATTTTTTGTTTGTTTTGTTATTGAGACAGAGTCTCACTCTGTTTGTTACCCAGGCTGGAGTGCAGTGGTGCAATCTTGGCTCACTGCAACCTCTGGGTTCAAGCAATTCTCCTGCCTCAGCCTCCGGAGAAGCTGAGATTACGGGCCCCCACCACCACATCTGGCTTTTTGTTTTGTTTTTGTTTTTGTTTTTAGTAAAGACAAGGTTTCACCATGTTGGCCAGGCTAGTCTCGAACTCCTGACCTCAAGTAATCCTCCAGACTTAGCCCCCAAAAGTGTTGGGATTATAAGAACAAGCCACTACACCCAACCAAGAATGGCAATTTTCATCCTCAAAGTTTTTTCTTTTGAACAGGTAAATGAAAGTCTAGCCTAAATACTCCTTTTCCTAAGGACAAATAACATCAAATTTTGCATGAGTGCAACCGCTGGGTTGAATTCACAGAGGACGCCAACCCCCAGTAAATGGGAAATTGGGATCCAGTACAGCAAAACGTTCTTACTGTTCCAACCCAAGTGACCTGGTTCACTTCTCTGAAAGTTCTTAGAGAAACAAAGGCATTTGTAAGTATCTCAAGGCTTGGTGTGAAACAATCTGCAGCCTGATTTGCCACAGTATGTATGCCATCATTCTCTGCCCTAGACAAATTAACTATTGGCTTATGTTGTTCAAGGTAACAGGTAACCTCTTATGACATAAGAAAGAGAACTCCCAGGCAAGCCAGCCTTCAGATGCTGGTCACCCATCCTCTTGCATACTAGGTAAGAGAACAAGCATTTCACTCTTTCACAAGTCACAACCTGACTACGTATGCCATCATTCTCTGCCCTAGACAAATTAACTACTGGCTTATGTTGTTCAAGGTAACAGGTGACCTCTTATGATGTAAGAAAGAGAATTCCCAGGCAAGCCAGCCTTCAGATGCTGGTCACCCATACTCTTGCATACTAGGTAAGAGGACAAGCATTTCATTCTTTCACAAGTCACAACCTGACTAATGAATCAGACCCTGACAAGTTTTAGGAGACTTATAAGAATCAAGAGAGTGGGAAAGTAAACTAACTGTTTAAAAAAAAAAAAAAAAAAATCTAAGGTCAGCATGTTTTCCATGCAAGGGGAGGGAAAAATTGTCCTCCTTTAGAATCTAATATTTTTTTTCCTTTGGAGACAGAGTCTCCCTCTGTCCCCCAGGCTGGAGTGCAGTGGCATGATCCCAGCTCACTGCAATCACTGCCTCCCGAGTAGCTGGGACTATAGGCGCACGCCACCATGCCCAGCTGATTTTTTTGTATTTTTAGTAGAGACAGGGTTTCACCATGTTGGCCAGGCTGGTCTCAAACCCCTGACCTCAAGTGATCCACCTGCCTTGGCCTATAAAAGTGCTGGGATTACAGGCGTGAGCCACCATGCCAGGTCCTGATTTTTCTTTACATACCACTTGATCCATATACTTATTAGCAGGTTCAAAAATTCCAAACCTCACATCATTCCACAGTTTCTCGGGCCCTCCTCCTCCTGAGATCCCAGAGCTAGAAGAGAAAGGCAGGGAATGCCCCCCCACCCTGAGAAAGCTTAGGAAAGCATTTGAGGCAAGTCTGGAAAGGGTTGCCTGGAGACCAGATGATCTTGAACTTTAGTTGCCTTGACAACAATGTGGCTGGCTCTTTCTATTGTATCTATAGGGTGGCCCCAGTCATTAAGGACTAGCAGTGAATTTCCTGAATCAAAATGGACACACTTCTATAATCAATGACATAATGACATCACACCCAAACAAAACATAACTTTATAAATACCTAATAAATGCTTCCCAACCTGGGCATGTTGGTTCACGCCTGTAATCCTAGCACTTTGAGAGACTGAGACAGGCAGATCACCTGAGGTCCGAAGTTCAAGACCAGCCTGACCAACAAAGAGAAACCCCATCTCTACTAAAATACAAAATTAGCCAGGCGTGGGGGTGTATGCCTGTAATCCTAGCTACTCAGGAGTCTGAGGCAGGAGAATAGCTTGAACCTGGGAGGCAGAGGTTGCCGTGAGCCAAGATAACACCATTGCACTCCAGCCTGGGCAATAAGAGCAAAGCTCTGTCCCCCCCCAAAAAAAAAAAAATTAAAATAATAAATAAATGCTTCCTGATGTGACAGAATTGGAACATAAAGAGTTTCTACATTTAAACATCAGGGTTAAAGAAGGCATTACATAAAGGCTGAGCACACTGGCTCACTCCTAGTAATCCCAGCACTTTGGGAGGCCAAGGCAGACACATGGCTTAAGCTCAGAAGTTCGAGATCAGCCTGGGTAACATGGCAAAACCTTATCTCTACAAAAAATACAAAAATTAGCCAGGTGTGGTGGCATGTACCTATAGTCCTAGCTGCTTGAGAGGCTGAGGTGGGAGAATGGCTTGAGCCCAGGAGGCAGAGGTTGCAATGAGCCTAGATGGTGCCACTGCACTCCAGCCTGGACGACAGAGCCAGACCTGGTCTTAAAAAAAAAATTAAGATAATATTACATAAAACTTATACAAATTCAACCATGAAATGGTTCTCCCAATTATTCAGAACCCTAAGTACAGATAACCATAGTTAACACAATATTCAATTCCACTACTGAATATTAATTCCTCTATTCGATAGAGACCTGAGGATCTGTTTCCTGCAGAGTTAGAAAAGGACACGGGGCAGGAGAAAAGGATTTAACTCTACTATGATCCTATTTATTCAGGAAGAAAAACATATACATTATAAACATATACTTATGCATGTGTTTACATAGCAGTGAAAATTTCTAGACACTTATGTGAGAAAGTATTAAGAGTTATCTCTACAGACTGAGGAGGCCGGAGGTAGGAGAAGGAAAGAGGACTTAACCCTCAAACATGCTGTAGTACTTGAATTGTTTATCATGAATATGCATTGCTTTTATAATTTTTTAAATGACATCTCTTTTTTAAATAAAATAACCAAATACTCAAATATAACTGACAGTATGTAGCAGGAGCCTTTTAAAATGGTCACAACCTCTGACCTCTTTAAAAGTGAAGTAACTATTGGAAGGAATACAGCATGGAGTTAAAAGCGTTATGGGCCTGGCGTGGTGGCTGTGAGAGGCTGGAGTGCAGTGAGCTGTGATCGCACCACTGCCCTCCAGCCTGGGCAACAGAGTCAGACCCTGTCTCCAAAAAAAAGAAACAAGAACAAATGGGAGATTCAGGAAGCCAAACAAATTTTCCTGGCACAGAATATGTATCTGTTTATACACCACACCAACTGTTTTATCTCAAAAAGGACTCAAGGCTATTAATAAAAAAATTAATACAGTAGCATAAAGCAAAAATAAGTGAAGACAGCCATTTATATTATACACTGCTGTGAACTACAAAAACTTTAGAGTCTATTTTAACAACAAAACTCTACTTGGTCAGTTTGCCTAAGGCAGACCTTAAAAATGGCTATTAGAGTAAAAATCAGAGAATGAGCCATGTCTAATTTTTTTTTTTTTTTTTTTTTTT
>NW_016107369.1:6183372-6184693 GCF_001604975.1 Cebus imitator | reverse complement strand
CAAAAAATTAGCTGGGCATGGTGGTGCGTGCCTGTAATCCCAGCTACTCAGGAGGCTGAGGCAGGAGAATTGCCTGAACCCAGGAGGCGGAGGCTGCGGTGAGCCGAGATCGCGCCATTGCACTCCAGCCTGGGTAACGAGAGCGAAACTCCGACTCAAAAGAAAAATAATAATAAAAAATAAAATAAACAAAAAAATACAAAACCAATTTTTCAAAGATTTAGGTAAACTGCAACAACTGCACAATTTGCTGGAGAGAACCCAAATCATAAACTTAAGCAGATTACTCCTTCCCATAGACAAAAGAAGTCAATCCCTCATCTCGCTACAGCACAGCCCCTACAACTCAGAGGATAGAAAACATCAGGTCTCGGTGAAATTTTGGGGGTACCAGTTACCAAGAATCATCAGAATTCCAGCTGACCAGGTTCTTTTTTTTTGAGACAGAGTCTCAGTCTGTCACCCAAGCTGGAGTACAGTGTCACAACCTTGGCTCACTGCAACAAACCTCTACCACCTAGGTTCAAGCAATTCTCCTGTCTCAGCCTCCCTAGTAGCTGGTACTAAAAGCGCCTGCTGCCATGCCTGGCTAATTTTTGTATCTTTAGTAGAGAGAGATTTCACCATGTTGGCTAGGCTGGCCTTGAACTCCAAGCCTCACATGATCTGCCCACCTCCACCTCCCAAAGTGCTGGGATTACAGCCATGAGCCACCTCACGGAACAGACCAAGTTCATTTTAATCACAGAAAGCTGTGAACAGAACTCCCGACCTTGGTGAATCTTCCCACCTCAGAAGAATACAGTGTAACTATTTTTCTCAAAACCTGTAATAAATTGGCCTGAGGAAGGACATCTAAGACTCCTGAGAGGAAAAATCACTGAGCACTAAGTACAGATTACAGCGCTCAGTCTCCCTGATGGTTTGATTTAAAGTTTAATATGGGTTAGCTTCCAGAAAAGCAAAGGAGCTGCTACAATCCAGCCAGTAGCCTGTTTGCCTTATAATGCACAGTGATCAGATTTACAGCCCTTTGCCTGATTCAGCATCTTTTCAGAATGTTTGCATCATGTAAGTGTAATCTTCCACTTTGACTGCCTTTGTTTGAGCCACTACAAGGACATTATTAGCCAATACAATAAAGTGCACTTGAACTTCAAATTCTAACTAGAAACGCATGTATTTGATGAATTATTCAAATGTAATCATTTTTCATAGTTTTTCCTTAATATTATTCAAAATTAACATTCACTGAACATTTTTACTATATACTAAGTACTTTGTTATGCTTTCATTTAATCTTCACCTCTTTTTTTTTTTT
>NW_016107369.1:6172623-6183247 GCF_001604975.1 Cebus imitator | reverse complement strand
GTAGAGACGGGGTTTCACCGTGTTGACCAGGATGGTCTCGATCTCTTGACCTCGTGATCCACCCGCCTCGGCCTCCCAAAGTGCTGGGATTACAAGCGTGAGCCACCGCGCCCGGCTAATCTTCACCTCTTTTTTTTTTTTTAGACGGAGTCTCACTCCGTCGCCAGGCTGGAGTGCAGTGATGCAATCTCTACAACCTCCAACTCCCTAGTTCAAGTGATTCTGCTGCCTCAGCCTCCAAGATAATTTTATGCCACCACACCCAGATCATTTTTATATTTTTAGTAGAGACCAAGGTTTCACCATGTTGGCCAGGATGATCTTGATCTCCTCACCTCATGATCCGCCCACCTCGGCCTCCCAAAGTGTTGGGATTACAGGCGTGAGCCACTGCACCCAGCCAATCTCCACCTCTAATCTCCTTTGGTTTGAGACATCACCTCCCTCTGTCTCCCAGGCTGGAGTGCAATGGTGTGATCTCGGCTCACTGCAACCTTTGCCTCCCTGGTTCAAGCAATTCTCCTGCCTCAGCCTCCTGAGTAGCTGGGATTACAGGCATGTGCCACCATGCCCAGCTATTTTTTTTGTATTTTTAGTAGAAAGGGGGATTTCGCCATGTTGACCAGGATGGTCTCTAATTCCTGACCTTGTGATCCACCCGCCTTGGCCTCCCAAATTGCTGGAATTACAGGCATGAGCCATGGTACCTGGCTGTAAATCTCGCTCTTAAAGAAAAAAAAAACAGGCCCCAGTCTCAGAATCCTCCATGCGTAACAGTCTCTAGCTTAGGAATAACAGGCGATTTTATTTGGTGAGAGGCAGTACAGCCTTCATGGTTATGAGAAGGAGCTCTACAGTAAACTGGCCAGGGTTTTTTTGAGGGCTGCTATCACTCAGTAACTGTGTATAACCAATTCATCTCTTGGTGTCTCAGTTTCCTCATCTGCAAATGAGGATGATAACAGGACTAACTAAGACCAGGCCCAGGAATGTAATCTCAGCACTTTGGGAGGCTGAGGCAGGAGGATCACCTGAGGTCAGGAGTTCAAGACCAGCCTGACCAACATGTAGAAACCCCGTCTCTACTAAAAATACAAAATTAGCTGGGCCTGGTGGCACATGTCTGTAACCCAGTTACTTGGGAGGCTAAGGCAGGAGAATCACTTGAACCCAGGAGGCAGAAGTTGCAATGAGCCAAGATCATGCCACTGCACTCCAGCCTGGGCAACAAGAGCAAAACTCCGTCTCAAAAAAACAAAAAAACAGTACTTAACTCATGGAGTTGGTTTAAGGATTAAGTGAACTAATCCATACAGAGTCCTCTGAACTCTGGCATATAATAAATAGTATTGTGATTGTGTTTCTATTTTTGTGTTTTGTCCTGGTAATTTTCTGCCTGTGGGGAAGTCCCATTCAGGTGCCCCCGCCCCCGCCTCTCGCAACAGAGGGCTATTTCTTTCTGTTTCTTTTGCCTATTAAACCTCTGCTCCTAAACACCCCCCCAAAAAAAATTTCTACCTGTGATACTAGTTTTCCACTTATAGTGCTAACAGAAAGTTTACTCTTTGAATAAATAAATTTAGATAACAAAAAACAGTGAATCAATGTAAAGAAAAGCATACAGGGGGCCGGGCGCGGTGGCTCACGCCTGTAATACCAGCACTTTGGGAGGCCGAGGCGGGTGGATCACCAGGTCAAGAGATCGAGACCATCCCGGTCAACACAGTGAAACCCCATCTCTACTAAAAATACAAAAAACTAGCTGGGCATGGTGGTGCGTGCCTGTAATCCCAGCTACTGAGGAGGCTGAGGCAGGAGAATTGCCTGAACCCAGGAGGTGGAGGTTGCAGTGAGCGGAGACCGTGCCATTGCACTCCAGCCTGGGTAACAAGAGCGAAACTCTGTCTCAAAAAAAAGAAAAGCATAAAGGCTATCCCAATTAAGAGATTCAACATGACAACAACTCACCAGGGCTGGGCCACACCCACCAGAAATGAGTGTTTCCTCCTATTCTCTAAGAGCCTGATTTTCCTCCTGGCTGAGGACCTGGCATTTTTTAACTACCACTCATGAGTTTTCCATATTTGCACTGCTAGAAAGATGCAGATTCCATTCACCTGCTTCCACTTCTTATAACCTCTTTCCAGCCCACATTTCCAATCACCAGCACCACAAAAGCTGGAGAACTCAGTGTTCTCAGAACTCAGTGTTCTCGCCACCCACTGGCACCCCGATGAGAAGCCCTTGGGGCACAAGCCAACTGACCTTCAGGGCCTTGAAGATGACTCCCGGGTGCCGGGGAGAACGGGTGGTGTTATTCTCTAGTAGCTGCTCCAAAGCACGCCGAAGCCCAGAAAAGTCCGTGGGAGGGTTGTAAGTCCTCGTTCCCTTGTAGTGAATGGAACTAAAGGCTTCAGGGAAGCGGCCCAGCTTCCGGAACCGGTCCTGGATGAGCTTCTCTGGCACCTCTGAGGGGTGATCTATACAAGCAGAAACAGGCACATGGGCAGGGAGTGACATTTAAAAAAAAAAAAGCAGGCAGAACGTGGTGGCTCACACCTATAATCCCAGCACTTTGGGAGGCCAAGGCAGGTGGATCATCTGAGGTCAGGAATTCAAGACCAGCCTGGCCAACATGGTGAAGCCTTGTCTCTACTAATAACACAAAACAAGTAGGTGGGTGTGGTGAAGCACGCCTGTGATCCTGATCTTACAATCTTATAATCCATATCCTCTTACTTTCTTTTCCATTGTTATGGATGAACTGTCCATGGTCCTAAGGCCAGCCCTTCCACTTACGCATCACTCCAACAGTTCCTGCTCTCTTACATCTGCATTCTTCCCTCTCTAATGAATTATTCCCATCTGTACATAAATATCTGCAATACCACACATTTTAATTTTTTTTTTTTTTTTTTGAGAAGGGGTTTCACTTTTTTTTTCCTGTTTTGAGTGCAATGGCGCGATCTCGGCTCACCACAACCTCCGCCTCCTGGGTTCAGGCAATTCTCCTGCCTCAGCCTCCTGAGTAGCTGGGATTACAGGCATGCGCCACCATGCCCAGCTGATTTTTTGTATTTTTAGTAGAGACGGGGTTTCACCATGTTGACCAGGATGGTCTCGATCTCTTGACCTCGTGATCCACCCGCCTCGGCCTCCCAAAGTACTGGGATTACAGGAGTGAGCCACCGCGCCCGGCCCATTTTAAATTTTTAAAAAGAAAAATCCCTTGAAAACATCAGCCTCCAGCTATAATTTCATTGTTCTTCTTTGCTTTATAGAAGTCTTTCAAAGAGTTGAATAAACTCACCACAGTAATTCTTCTCCTAATCTTATATATTTTTTTAGAGACAGGGCCTCACTATATTGCCCTGGCTGATCTCTAACTCTTGCGCTCAAGGGATTCTCCCACATGACCTCCCAGGCACTTGCCACTATACCTGGCTTCCTCATATTTTCTCTTGATCACACTCTGATCAAGCTTTTGTTTTCACCCCACACCATCTCAGGTCTTATCCAGATGCCTAAGGACTTATATATTGCCAAAGCCAATTGGCAATTCTCGATCCTTATGCTAGTTGACCTATAAGCAAATTTTGACATGTTTCATCACTCCATCCTCCTTGTACCCATAAAGGTCAAGCTGTGACATCGTACCCGATCTACTCACCAGAGCCCAGTAGTTGAGTGTGCACAGTCTCATGGAAGATGATAACTGCAGGGCCCAGGGTGGATAATGGGACATCCAGGCCACAGCGTGCAGTGGTGGCCTTGAGCTCCTTGGTGAAGTGCTTCAGATAAGCTTCTGAGGCATCCCCAAGGAATTTGAAGAGGTCATTATGCAGCCGGTCTGCATGAGTTCTATAGATGACAAGGTCTGAGATGGCCAAGACCTTAAGCAGCAGCCGTGTTCTCTGGCTTAGATTCACGGTGGCCCCCAGGAGCCCTTCCGTATCGATCACTGCCACTTTGTGAACTGGGTCATAGGCTGCCCACACTCCCACAGTGCAGGACTCCTGGGTGGGGGAGGTTTTGAAGACTTCACGACCATAAAAGAAAGTGTGGTTGAGAGTGTGAGACTTCCCATCGCCAGTATTTCCAAAAATGGAAACCACCTTCAGATGCTGATCAGGTTTGCAGTCCAATTTTCTAATGAAGTCCTCTTCATTTGTTACCTTCAAAAAAAAAAAAAAAAAGACTATGAAATATAGGAACTGTAAAAGCACTAGAGACACCTACAAGAACAAGTGCTTCCCAGGGACAAGGACCTTGATTGAACTGTCAAGGAAAGGAAGTCCCCACCTACACCCTTAGCAAACAGCTCAAAGGATCCTCTGAAGCTTCAGTCAGGATAAGAGCTTAGTGGCCATGAAAAGAGCTAAAACTATCAAAAGAAAAAAAGAGCTGAAACTATAAAACTCTTAGAAGAAAATAAAGGAGTTAATCTTTGTAACTTTAGATCAGGCTATAGTTTCTTAGATATGACAACACAAGCATAAGTAACCGAAGAAAAATCAGGTAAGGCCAAGTGTGATGGTTCACACATTTAACACTGGAGGCTGAGGAGGGAGGATCCCTTGAGCCCAGAAGTTTGAGGCTGTAGTGAACTGTGATAGCACCACTGCACTTCAGCTTGGGCAAGAGAATGAGACCCTGACTCAAAAAAAAAAAAAAACAGCCAGGCACAGTGGCTCACGCCTGAAATCTCAGCACTTTGGGAGGCCGAGGTGGGTGGATCACAAGGTCAGGAGTTCGAGACTAGCCTGGCCAACATGGTGAAACTCCATCTCCACTAAAAATACAAAAATTAGCTGGGCATGGTGGCAGGTGCCTGTAATCCCAGCTACTTGGGAGGCTGAAGCAGGAGAATCCCTTGATCCTGGGAGGTGGAGGTTGCAGTGAGTGAGAGCGAGGTACTGCACTCCAGCCTGGGCAACAGAGCAAGTCTCTATCTCAAAAAAAAAAAAAAGAAGAAGAAGAAGAGGGGCGTGGGGCCAAATGTGGTGGCTGAGGCCTGTAATCCCAGCACTTTGGGAGGCTGAGGCAGGACTATCACTTGAGTCCAGGAGTCCAAGACCAGCCTGAACAACATGGTAAAACCTTGTCTCTACCAAAAAATTTAAAAATATTAAAAATTAAAAAATAACTAAATAGAAAAAAAATAGATAAATTAGACTTGATCTAGCCAGGAGCAGTGGCTATAATCCCAGCACCTCGACAGACCAAGGCAGGAGAATTGTTTGAGCCTAGCTCAAGTCCAGTCTGGCAACATAGCAAGACCCTTTGTCTCTACAAAACAATAAAAAATTAGCTGGGTGTGGTGGTCCATGCCTGTGGTCTCAGCTACTCCAGAGGCTGAGGTAGGAAGATGGCTCAAGCCCAGGAATTGGAGGTTACAGTGAGCTATGAACCAGACTGGGTGACAAAGTGAGATCCTGACTCAAAAAAAGACGGTGAAAACACAACTCACAGAATAGAAGATAATATTTGTAGGTCAAATATCTGATAAGGAGCCAGGCATGGTGGCAAGCATTTGTAATCTCAGACACTCAAGAAGGCTGAAGCAGGAGGATCGTTTGAGCCCAGGAGTTTGCAACCAGTCTGGGCAACAAAGTGTCATCTGTCTCATTAAAATAAACAAAGATTCTTCTGTGTAAGAGCTTAGGAAAAAATAAAAAATAAATAAAATAAAATAAACAAAGAGGCCGAGCATGATAGCTCATGTCTGTAATCTCAGCACTTTGGGAGGCCAAGGCAGGCAGATCACTTGAGGCCAGGAGTTTGAGACCAGCCTGGCCAACATGGTGAAACCCTATCTCTACTAAAAATACAAAAATTAGCCAAGTGTGGTGGCATGTACCTGTAATCCCAGCTACTCAGGAGGCTGAGGCAGGAGAATTGCTGGAACCCAGGAGGCAGAGACTACAGTGAGATTGTGCTACTGCACTCCAGCCTGGGTGACAGAGTAAGACCATCTCAAAAAAAAATGTAAACAAACAAATAAATCTGATAAGACTAGTATTCCAAACATACAAAGAAATCTTACAACTCAACAATGATGATAAGCAACCCAATTTAAAAAGAGCAAAAAATCTGAATAGACATTTCTCCATAAAAGATATGCAAGCAATCAATAAGCATCTGAAAAGATACTCCAAGTCCTGAGTCATTAGAGAAATGCAAATCCAAACTGCAGTGAGCTATCATTTCATATCCACCAGAATGACTAAGATCAAAGACAACAAGGGCTGGGTGAGGTGGTTCACGCCTATAATCCCAGTACTTTAAAAGGCTAAAAAGAGAGGATCACTTGAGGCCAAAGGTTTGAGACCAGCCTTAGGAACATGGTGAGACCCATCTCTACAAAAATAAATAAATAAAAATTAGCTGAGCATGGTGATTTGCGTCTGTAGTCCTAGCTACTCAGAAGGCTGAGGCAAGAGGATCGCTTGAGCTCAGGAGTTCGAGGCTTCAGTGAACCATGACTGCACCACTGCACTCGAGGCTGAGTGACAGAGAAAAGCCCTGTCTCTTAAAATAATTAAATAAAAAAGCATTGGCAAGGATGTGCAGAAATCACAACATTCATGCACTTCTGGTGGGAATGTAAAATCACATAGCCAGTCCGGAAAACAGTTTGTCCACCCCTTGCTATATATCCAAGAGAACTGAAAACACATGTCCACACAAATCTTCTAAGTACATCAACGTTCACAGCAGCATTATCCATAACAGCCCAAAAAATGAAAACAGCCCAAATACCCATCAGCTGATAAACAGTGGTATATCCAGTCCAGGCACAGTGGCTCACACTGGCTCACGCCTGTAATCCCAGCACTTTGGGAGGCCAAGTTGGATGGATTGTCTGAGGTTGGGAGTTCAAGACCAGCCCTGCCAACCTAGTGAAATCTCATCTCTACTAAAAACACAAAAATTAGCCAGGTAAGGTGGCTCATGCCTGTAATCCCTGCACTTTGGGAGGCCGAGGTGGATCACAAGGTCAGGAGTTTGAGACCAGCCTGGTCTGCTCACTCGCAGAGGTTGCAGTGAGCAGAGATCGTACCACTGCACTCCAGCCTGGGAGATACAGCAAGACTCCATCTAAAAAAAAAAAAAAAAGAAAGAAAAATAACACAAATTTCACTGTTATACCTAATAACATTTTCATAGAAATGTTGAGAAAACATTTTTGTGAAATGAACATAGCTAGCTATCAAATATTATTTGCTTGACACGGCTGGGAAAGAATGAAGTCTGATACATGCTACAACAAAGATGAACCTTGAAAACATGATAAATGAAAGGAGCCACACACAAAACACTACATATTCCATTTATATGAAACATCCAAGCAGGCAAATTCATAGACAGCAAGTAGATTAGTGGTTGCCAGAGGCTGGAGGGAGGAGGGAGGAGGGAGAGGCTGCTACTAATGCTGGGTTTCTATTTGGAAAGATGAAAATATTCCAGAATTAGACAGTGGTAAGGATTGTACAACGTTATGAATATACTCAAAATACTGAATTATATACTTTAAACTGGTAAATTGTATGGTATGTGAATCACATCTCAATAAAATTTGTGTTTTCATTTTTTTTTTTAAGACAAAGTTTTGCTGTTGCCTAAGGTGAAGTGCAGTGGTGTGATCTTGGCTCACTGCAACCTCCGCCTCCTGGGTTTAAGTGATTTTCCTGCCTCAAAATCCTGAGTAGCTGGGATTACAGGTGTGCACCATCACACGTGGCTAATTTTTGTATATTTTAGTAGAGAATAGGTTTCACTCTGTTGGCCAGGCTGGTCTCGAGCTCCTGATCTCAGGTGATCCACCCATCTCGGCCTCCCAAAGTGATTACAGGTATGAGCCACAGCACCCAGCCAGGTTTTTTTTTAATTTTTTAATATATTGGTCAAACTTCATCTACCATAATTCTCCTCCTAACAATTTAAAGAACACTGCAGTCCTTATAAAAAGCCAGGCCGGAAGGAGGGAGGGAAGAAAGGAAAAAAAAAAAAACCCAGGCCACAAAGAAAGAGACCTGGGGCCAGTGAGGTCCCAGACTGGAGCTCCCGAAAGACGCTCAGAACTCCTGTTCTCAGAATACAGAACCCCAGGGTTAAAGCTCCTAATCCAAGCAGCTTATCTCTACTCCAGCAAAAGCAATGACGAAGCTTCACATCAAGTATCTTCCAACCAACAGAGAATAAAACAGGTTGCAGATTTTTTTTTTTTTTTTTTTTTGAGACAGGATCTCCCTCTGTCACCCAGGGGGACTGCAGGGGGTGGTGCAATCTAGGCTCACTGCAATGTCTGCCTTCTGTGTTCAAGTGATTCTCCCGCCTCAGCCTCCAGAGTAGCTGGTATTACAGGCACATGTCACCACACCCACCTCATTTTTTTGGACTTTTAGTAGAGATGGAATTTCACCATGTTGGCCAGACTGGTCTCAAACTCCTGACCTCAGGTGATCCTCCCCTCAGCCTCTCAAAGTGCTGGGATTATAAGCGTGAACACCATGCTGACTTGGTGATTCTCAACAAGTCTGCTGCTTTCTTTTGTTTTTTTGAGACGGAGTCTCACTCTGTCACCCAAGCTGGAGTGTAATGCCAAGATCTCAGCTCACTGCTTCCTTCGCCTCCCTGGTTCAAGCAATTCTCCCGTCTCAGCATCCTGAGCAGCTGGGACTAAAGGCGCATGGCACTACACCTGACTAATTTTTGTAATTTCAGTAGAGATGGAGTTTCACCATGTTGGTCAGGCTGGTCTCCTGACCTCAGATGATCCACCCGTCTCAGCCTCCCAAAGTGCTGGGATTACAGGCATAAAGCATAAGCCACCTTGCCAGAGTCTGCTGGTTTGATAATAAACAGAGAAATACACAGACCAACTGAGTGTGAAAATGATAAACCTTGGTTTCCCATAATCTCATCAAGATAGTAAACCAAATCCTAGTGCCTTGGGGGGCCAAGACGGGAGGATCACTTGAGCCCTGGAATTCAAGACCACCTTAAGCAACATAGCAAGACCCTATCTCTACAAAATCAAAAAAATTAGCCAGGCCTGGTGGTTCACACCTATAGTTCTAGCTACTGAAAAGGCTGGGGCACTTGAGCTCAGGAGGTGGAGGTTGTGGTGGGCCGAGATCAAGTCACTGCACTCTAGCCTGGGTGACAGAGAAAGACCCTAGCTCAAAAAAAAAAAAAGAAAAAAGTAAACCACTCATTAATGACATCACTGTTGTTTCATTATTAAGAGCCTGAATGTTGCTGATAATACTAACAGTTCATTGACTGCTGGCTGCAGTGACAGTGCCCTTCATATCTTTACATGCAAAAGCACTCAGGACACACCCTGGCACGAAGGAGGAGCTCAGTATGCAGCAGCTGAGTGAATGAGTGAGTGAATAAATGCCAGGCACCTTGCTAAATACCCAGGTACCTTAAATACTTCCCACCACACATCTTCCACAGGACTAAACAAACAGCAGCATTTCATAAACTTGGTGATGGGCTAACTGATCTAGCAGATGACAGAGAGAAACAAGAAGATACACAGAACAGCCCATTTTGGACCTCAGCCAGCCTGGTTCCAAGCTGCTAAGCTGGCCAGCAAAAGAAAGAAAACTAATGCTCTGTCAAGCTCTACCAGCAAGGAGTCAGGTGAGGTCAGGGCGGCTGCTGGAAGAACCATCTACCTGCTCAACCAGGCCAGGCGAGGAAGACCAGGCCTAGGGACTTTCTCCCCATGGAAATCTACTCTGTCATGAATCTTCACAAAACAGCAACTGCTTACCCAGAGTATTTAAGAGCAGGGACCTGAAAGAGGGAAAGGGGGTGCATTTAGGTACAGAATTAAATGTCTTGGGATTCATATTAAGTATCCACCAAATGATGTACATAATATATATAAATAACTCATATGGGATGGAAAGAAAACACTCCTTGCCTGCATTTGGCAATACCATTTAGCCATTTAGTGTCCAGGAGTATGGTAAGTGCCTAAGTCCATGTGTTCGGCCTATACATGAGTCCAATGCCAATGGTCCTCCTGGGGGGAGGAACTCAAAGCCCCAGGCTGTTTTTTCTACTGACAAGTAGTGAATAATCCCTTAACATGCACTGACTGCATTTTCTTCATGTGAAAGGAGGCTAGGCTGGGTGTGGTGGCTCACACGTGTAAACGCAGCACTGTGGGAGGCCAAGACAAATGGATCGCTTGAGCCCAGGGGTTTGAGACCAGCCTTGGCAACACAGTAAAACCCATCTCTACTAAAAATACAAAAAATTGGCCAGGCGTGGTGGCACGTGCCTGTAATCTCAACTACTCAGGAGGCTGAGGTGGGAGAATTGCTTCAGCCTGGGCAGAGGTGGCAGTGAGCCAAGATCTCGCCACTGCACTCCAGCCTGGGTGACAGTGAGACCCTGTCTCGAAAAAAAAAGGCACAGTGGCTCACACCTGTAATCCCAGCACTTTGGGAGGCTGAGGTAGGTGGATCACGAGGTCAAGAGATCGAGACCATCCTGGCCAACATAGTGAAACCCTGTCTCTACTAAAAATACAAAAATTAGGTGGGTGTGGTGGCACATGCCTGTAATCCCAGATACTTAGGAGGCTGAGGCAGGAGAA
>NW_016107369.1:6170364-6172181 GCF_001604975.1 Cebus imitator | reverse complement strand
TAGAGACAGGGTTTCACCATATTGTCCAGGTTGGTCTCCAACTCCCTGACAGGTGATCCACCTGCCTTGGCCTCCCAAAGTGCTGGGAATACAGGCATGAGCCAACTGCGCCTGGCCCCAATTTGGAATTCAGCATAGTTCATGGTAGTGAAAAGTCTCCAGCAGTCAACCTCTGACCCAAGCAGGCCAAGGGAAAGATGATGGTCTCCCTCGAGAGATTCCTTCCAAGCCCTCACAGAATAATTCTAGAATGAAAGATCATGCACCAGCTTTGTTCCAAAGAGGCCTGAAAAGAGAAACCAAGAGGTTGGGAAGGAACTAAAGAGCCTTGGAAGGAAGTTCAACACAGCACAGAGACTGTAGAAGTTAATCCCCAAAGAACCTGGAAAACACTCTTAAGGAAAGTAGTTCAGCATCAAGGTCTTTTCAGTACCGGCCTCTGGGAAAACAGGCTTTAATCTGTACCAATTACAATTAATACACTCCTCTAATTTTTTTTTTCTTGAGACAGGTCCCACTCTGTTGCCCAGGTTGGAATACAGTGGCTCACTCCAGCCTCAACCTCCCAGGCTCAATCAATCCTCCTGCCTCAGCCTCCCAAGTAGCTAGGACTACAGGTGTGTACCACCATAGCCAGCTAAACTTTTTTATTTTTTGTAGAGATAGGGTCTCCCTATATTTCCCAGGCTGCCCTTGAACTCCTGGCCACAAACTCCTGGCCTCAAGCAATCCTCCTTCCTTGGCCTCCCAAAGCACCTGATTATGGGTGTGAGCGACCGCACTCAGCCCCATGGCCTAATTTTCTAACAGGATTTTACTAAACTGTGTCAAACAGATCAGTAACCAGTCTATTTTAAAGTCCAAATGATAAGGAAATTTCATTCCAATAGCAAGCCCCCATGGCCAGAATGTTCTATTAAACCTGTTTCTTCAACACAGCAAGTTTAGAAAATTTCTTCTCATTCTGACCTAAAGAGCATGTATACTTAGTGTTTATCCATTTCCATGTTGCTAGAGTTTCACATAAAACACAATCATTTCTCTCTAAATGAGTTGGATAAACTATAATTTTTAAATTAAAAAAAACACACAATCATTTCTCAATCAAATGTTTTCTGAAGACACTGAAGTCACGAGGTTGGTCTCACAAACACACTGAGCACACGTGGCAAGAGCAAAGATCACTTTCTTCCACTCCAGTGTCCCAAAGGGTTTCATTACTTGAGAGATCAGGAATTCCCCTCCATGTCTTGTAACTACCCATGGTGCTTCTGACACTTTGCTTCACAGAAACTGCCTGCAGCTCTTCTCCTGTCCCAGCAGGAATAAAAGTGTTTCTATGCAGAAATGATCCACAAAGAAATTATTTTTTTAAAAAAAAGGCATTTTTGCTGGCTGCAGTGGCTCACGTCTGTAATCCCAGCACTTTGGGAAACCAAGATGGGCAGATCACCGGAGGTGGGGAGTTTGAGGCCAACCTGACCAACACAAACCCCATCTCTACTAATACAAAATTAGCTGGGTGTGGTGGCACGTGCCTGTAATCCCAGCTACTTGAGAGGCTGAGGCAGGAGAAATTGAACCCAGGAGGCAGCGGTCGCCGTGAGCCAAGACTGTGCCACTGCACTCCAGCCTGGGCAACAAGAGCAAAACTCCATCTCAAAAATAAATAAATACAAACATTAACTGAGCATCATGGCCCGTGCCTGTAATCCCAGCTACTCAGGAGGCTGAGGCAGGAAAATTGCTTGAACCCGGGAGGCGGAGGGAACAGTGAGCTGAGATCACACCATTGCACTCTAGCCTGGGCAACAGAG
>NW_016107369.1:6165390-6170276 GCF_001604975.1 Cebus imitator | reverse complement strand
AAAAAAAAAAAAAAAAAAAAGAGTCATTTTTAGCTCCCTGATCAGTTTCTTTGACCACACCCAGCACACTCAGTCCAGCAATCCATTTATATCTGAATAAAAAGCTTTCCAAGGCAAAGCTGAATTCTGAGGACACACTGGAAATACCGAGTCATCACCTCATCCTCAAGGGAACTTTCTGAGGAGCTTCTGGATAGGAGATGCAGCCCCCTTTTTAAGTGGGATAGCATATCCATATTTGGCCAGCTGTGAAAACAGATGTAAGCTCTAGTAAAGGCTTGGCAGTAGGCAGAATGGTCTTTCATTCTGGAATGATTCTGCTAAGAAGGGACTTAGCCATAAAAGCTAAGCTAGACAAACCAGGCTAGAAAAGAGAACTAGGTTTAAATCACACCCAGGGCAACTTCCTCAACCCTTCTCTTGCTCAAAGCCTCCATTCCCACCCACCACCTCCGTTAATGTTTTCCCACTCTCCCCAACTCTGAACACCTCAACCAGAATGTACTTCATGCTGGCAGAGATGTGGTCTGTGTTGCTCACCACTGTAACCCAGCACGGTGCCTGACACGAAATCGGACATCAACACATGACTGACCAATAAATGAACACAGTACAAAATGTCTACATGCCACATCCTCTGGGGGAGGGGATGATATAATATCACCATTAACGGTTCAACCAACCTGACTCTATCATCCACTGACTTTAGGACAACTTTGAAGAAGTTATTCAACCCCTCTGGGGCTCTGTTATTCACCTCTACAATGAAGACAACAACACAATCTACTTCATAGGATTGCTGCAAAAATTAAACAAGATGATGTACATCCAGCATGTAGCACAGCAGAAGCCCAGAGTAACCTGCAGTAAATGCTAGAGGCATGCTGACTGACATCATTGCTGGTTTGCCCCGAGGCACAGTCATCGCCATTAGCTCAGAATTTCATTATCCCAAGTAAAAACTGTCCTTAGGGAAGGTTTCCAATAAAGCCCTCATTAAGAGAATAAGGCTAGGCCAAGCATGGTGGCTCACACCTTTAATCTCAGCACATCAGGAGGCTAAGATGGGAGTACTGCTTAAGTCCAGGAATTTGAGACCAGCCTGGGCAATATAGCGAGACCTCATCTCTACAAAAAAATCAGTTAGCTGGGCATGGTGGCACATGCCTGTAGTCCCAGCTACTCGGGAGGCTGATGTGGGAGGATTGCTTGAGTTACGATGGTGCCACTGTTCTCCAGCCTAGGCAACGGAGGAAAAACTTGTCTCAAAAAAAAAAGAGAGAAATAGACATAATTGAACAAGGAAGATCCTTATTCAATACTTACCACTCCCTCCCTCAAAAAGTTGTATCTTTTTAATTAAAAAAGAAACCTAGGTGGAACACCTGAGGTCAAGACTGGGCTGGCTAACACAGTGAAACCCTGTCTCTACTAAAATTACAAGTAATTAGCCAGGTATGGTAGCACACACCTGTGATCCCAGCTACTTGGGAGGCTGAGGAAGGAGTATCGCTTGAACCTGGGAGGCAGAGGTTGCAGTGAGCCACGAGTGCGCCACTGCACTCCGGCCTAGGCAACAGAGCAAAGACTCTGTCTCAAACAAAAAAAAAAAAGAAAAAGAAAAAGACAAAAAGAAATCGATATATGGCTGGGCAGGTGGCTCACACCTGTAATCCCAGCACTTTGGGAGGCCTAGGCAAATAGATCACTAGAGGCCCAGAGTTCGAGACCAGCCTGGGAAACACGGCAAAACCCCATTTCTACTAAAAATACATAAAAATTGCCAGGTATGGTGGCACACCCCTGTAGTCTCAGCTACTCAGGAGGCTGAGGTGGAAGGAGGGGTTGAGCTGGGGAGGCGGAGGTTCCAGGGAGCTGAGGTCACACCACTGCACTCCAGCCTGGGCAACGGAGTAAGAACCCCTCTCAAAAGGCTGTTTTATTTTACTTTATTTTTGAGACAGAGTCTTGCTCTGTCACCCAGGCTGGAGTGCAGTGGTGCAATCTCGGTTTACTGCAACTTCCACCTCCCGGTTCAAGCAATTCTAGTGCCTCAACCTTCTGTGTAGGTGTGATTACAGGCACCTGCCATCATGCCTGGCTAATTTTTTGTATTTTTAGTAGAGATGGGGTTTTACCATGTTGGCCAGGCTGGTCTCAAACACCTAACCTCTCAGGTCATCCACGTGCCTCAGCCTCCCAAACTACTGGGATTACAGGTGTGAGCCATTCTCATCTGGCCTAAAAGATTGTTTTTCAAAAAAAAGAAAGAAACCTACAATAAGATTGCATAATATATATATAGATGTAAAATGCATAAGAAAGCAATCTTCTTCAGCCAGGTGCAGTGGCTCACACCTGTAATCCCAGCGCTTGGGGAGGCTGAGGCGGGTAGATCACGAGGTCAGGAGTTCAAGACAAGCCTGGCCAAGATGATGAAACCCCATCTCTACTAAAACTACAAAAATTAGCCAGGTACTGTGGCTCACACCTGTTATCCCAGCGCTTTGGGAGGCTGAGGCAGGTAGATCACGAGGTCAGGAGTTCAAGACAAGCCTGGCCAAGATGATGAAACCCCATCTCTACTAAAACTACAAAAATTAGCCAGGTACTGTGGCAGGTGCCTGTAATCCCAGCTACCTGGGAGGCTGAAGCAGGAGAATTGCTTGAACCCGGGAGGCAGAGATTGATTGTAGTGAGCCAAGACCGCACCACTGCACTCCAGCCTGGACAACAGAGTGAGACTCTGTCTCAACAACAAAAAAGAAAGCCATTTTCTTCAAAAGAATGATATGGCCTAGTGTGGTGGCTCACGCCTGTAATCCTACCACTCTGGGAGGCTGAGGAAGAAGGATCATGTGAGGCCAGGACTTTGAGACCAGCCTGGGCAACATAGCAAGACCCAATCGCTATTAAAAATTTAAAAATTGCTAGGTGCTGTGGCTCATGCCTGAATCTCACTGCTTTAATTTCTTAATTCATGAAATGGGTGGAGGGTTGGGAAGAAGCAAAGGGAAAGGTAGGGAGAGGAAGAAAGGAAAAGGGGAAGAGGGAGGTAGGTTGCCTGTCAAATAACACAGATCTAGGTAACAGAGTTAACTGAGACAGAGGGGAAAAAATTATATTACATCCAATGACCTACCGATTACAAACTAAACCCATGAGTCACCAGGTCAGAATGGGAATGCGAAAAGAACTGTGGGGCCGGGTGCAGTGGTTCATGCCTGTAATCCCAGCACTCTGGGAGGCTGAGACGGGGGGATCATCTAAGGTCAGAAGTTTGAGTCCAGACTGACCAATATGGCAAAACCCCATCTTTACTAAAAGTAAAAAAATCAGCCGAGTGTGGTGGCATGCACCTGCAGTCATGCAGCTACTCAGGAGGCTGAGACAGGAGAACTGCTTGAACCCGAAGAGGCGGAGGCTGCAGTGAGCCGAGATCGCACAATTGCACTCCAGCCTGGGCGAAAGAGGAAGACTCTGTATCAACAACAACAAAAAAGAACTGTGGAATCCTCAAAAAGACACTACTCAGAGACAAACAGAAAAGACAGCTGAGTTTTCCTGGGAATGACGGCCTCTGTCATCCCTCCCCAGTCTCATTTAACCTGAGTTTTTTTACTTTAAATCATTTTTTCAGAGATATTACCAAAACTTACAAGGCACGCAACTGACAATTCAATAAATATATACGATTGCTGTAGAATGATACAAATAAACTGTATTAAGCGCATTGAAAGAAAAGGTTATGAGAAATGACAGTTTAGCTACGTAGATAACATACTCATGACACATAGGGGATTGGGCTGGAAAGTAAAGGAATTTCTAAAATACTCTTTGAAAGTTGGATTGCTCAGGATCATGCTGCCCCTTAACTTGAACCTGAGGGTCTGTGACTTCATGCCATAACCAGGCTCTGGCAGTTCAAGTATTCGAACATCTAGAGTCAAACTTCCCGGGAAAGACAGCAATAATCTAGTCTTAAGTAGAAGGAAATCAGGAAAGGACAAAAAATTTTAGAAGCAACCTGGAAGTCCAATTATCCTCCAGTGAAGTCAAGCCAGAGGTCAGCTACTTAGGTATGGCTGAAAACATCTCTGCCCCAAGAACTCAAGCTACGATCAGGCTGATCATATAAACCAGTCAACAGAGCCTCTTCAATGCTGGCCAAAAGCCATTGAAAAGCGGGGCAAAGTGGGCCAGGTGAGGTGGCTCACACCTGTAATCCTAGCACTTTGGAAGGCCAAGGTGGGCAGATCACCTGAGGTCAGGAGTTTAAGACCAGCCTGGCCAAGATGGCAAAACCTCATCTCTACAAAAAATGCAAAAATCAGCCAAGTGTGGTGGCAGTTGCCTGTAATCCCAGCTACTCGGGAGGCTGAGGCAGGGGAATTGCTTGAACCCGGGAGGCAGAGGTTGCAGTGAGCTAAGATCACGCCATTGCACTCCAGCTTGGGCAACAAGAGCGAAACTCCATCTCAAAAGAAAATGAAAAAAGAAAAGAGTGACAAAACAAAACATGCTCCAAGGAAGCATCCACCCTTCCCCAGCTCCAAAAGCTTCTGTGTCTCTTTCCATAGGTCTTTCTAATTCTTCTTGCCTGCAACTTCTCTATCCTTTCTTCCCTTCTTCACGGTCTCCCACATCTTTCTTCTGATTTCCCATCAGGTAATACATTCAGCAATTCTAACCTCAGATAGAAATGATCTCATGGGAGCTCCTCCCAAAGCAGGCAAGGCTCCCCAGAAAAGTCTGGCCAGCCATCGGAAGTGCATCTGCAGTATATAATCTCCCAGATAAACTCAAGGGTGGTTCAGCCAGTAGATGTAACCAAAGAAAAACACTGAAGGTCAAATTTTTTTTTTTTTTTTTTTTTTTTTTTTTTG
>NW_016107369.1:6162458-6165290 GCF_001604975.1 Cebus imitator | reverse complement strand
CAACCTCCGCCTCCTGGGTTCAGGCAATTCTCCTGCCTCAGCCTCCTGAGTAGCTGGGATTACAGGCACGTGCCACCATGCCCAGCTAATTTTCTGTAGTTTTAGTAGAGACGGGGTTTCATCATGTTGACCAGGATGGTCTCGATCTCTTGACCTCGTGATCCACCCGCCTCGGCCTCCCAAAGTGCTGGGATTACAGGCTTGAGCCACCGCGCCCGGCCCTGAAGGTCAAATTAATAAGAAATATGTCTGCCGGGCGCAGTGGCATGTGCCTATAGTCCCAGCTACTCCGGAGGCTGGGGTGGGAGGATCGCTTGAGCCCAGGAGTTCTGGGCTGTAGTGCACTATGCCAATCAGGTGTCTGCACTAAGTTCGGCATCAACATGGTGATCTCCCGGGAGCAGGGGACTACCAGGTTGCCTAAGGAGGGGTGAACCGGCCCAGGTCAGAAATGGAGGTCAAAACTCCCGTGCTGATCAGTAGTGGGGTCGCGCCTGTGAATAGCCACTGCACTCCAGCCTGGGCAACATAGCGAGACTCCATCTCTTTAAAAAAAATAAAAAAAAAAGGAAGAAAAAGAAAAAGAAATGTCTATTACATTAATCCTGGCTCAAAAAGCCAAATGCCTGCTCAATTACAGAAAAATCAATCACTTCAAGAAATTGACAGGCCAGAAAAAAACAGAATCATGAAACTGGGGGTAACTTAAAGTAGTTAAAGACAGGCTCTCTAAAAAGCTGACTCACAGTGGTTTCAATGGCTTACATGGGTCAGATTTTAAACATCCTTGTACTAAAACAAAACAGCCTCCCAAGTTAAATACCAGGAGTCTGTTGAAACTGAATGATCCCAAGGCCGAGAAAGCTCACAAGATGCTAAGCAGAAACTGAAGGTAAATAGGGTTTCTTTCATCTTTCTTTCAGTCTGAGTCATCCTAAACCCTGTGTTTCCCAGTAAATGCCATATAATGCCTTTACCTTTACCACTATCAACAAAAAGGGCTTTTACTTGGGTTTCTTCGAGAGAACGGCATCAGTGGAGGAGGAGAGCCTGCTACTAACCCAACTATTGCTTGTTAATTTGACAGCTCTTAAGAAGATCTATGTTCTTTTGTTGCATTTATATGACACCAGAGAAACCAATAATAGATATATTCATGTTCTGACCAGAACTTGCCAAAGGGCTAACCAGCCAGCCACTGCACCAAAATTAGTCCTTAAATTAGAAGAGTCTGGCCATTAGAGCAGAAAAATGGGAAAGTTCAACAATTTGGAAGATGATGATCCCTAAGGCTAATGATCTACTGACCAGAATGAAGTCCTGAAGAATTTCCTTCTGTTACCTACCAGCCAATCTCAAACAGAGGAGCAGGAAAGAACAAGCCCCAGGAAGCTACACCCTAGACCAGGAAGCCAAGAACAGGGCCAAGGAAGTGGACGGCAGACAAGCATAAGATTGAAGTGGTGGCACAGAAATGCGGCAGACCAGCACGGCCAATTTGTGGTAAAGAACTCCCATACATGGCTGGACGAGGTGGCTCATGCAGTTAATCCCAGCACTTTGGTAGACCGAGGCAGGCAGATCACTTGAGGTCAGGAGTCTGAGAACAGACTGGCCAACATGGCGAAACCCCGTCTCTACTAAAAATACAAAAATTAGCTGGGCATGGTTGGGGGGTGCCTATAGTCCCAGCTACTCAGGAGGCTGAGGCAGGGGAATCGCATGAACCCAGGCTATGGAGGTTGCAGCAAGCAGAGATGGCACCACTGCACTCCAGCCTCGGCCACAGAGCAAGACTCCATCTCAAAAAAATAAAAACAAAAAACAATCTCATATAGTAAGAAAGCATCCTCTGCTATCTTCTTTTTTTTTTTTTTTTTTTTGAGATGAAGTCTAGCTCTGTCTATCAGGCTGCAGTGCAGCGGCGCGATCTCGGCTCACTCCAACCTCTGCCTCCCGGGTTCATGCAATTCTCCCGCCACACCCACCTGAGTAGCTGGGGCTACCAGCGCCCACCACCAAGCCCAGCTAATTTTTGTATTTGCAGTATAAACGGGGTTTCACCATGTTGGCCAGGCTGATCTCAAACTCCTGACCTCAAGTGATCCACCCGCCTTGGCCTCCCAGAGTGTTGGAATTACAGGCGTGAGCCACCATGCCCAGCCTGCTATTTTCCATTCCTGAATCCCACTAAAATAATGTCTCTTTTAGCCAAGTCCCAGTATTCTGAGCCGCACTATTCTGGGACTGTAAACAAGTGAAGCCGCCAAGCTACAAGATAGGTCTTAAAGAAGCAGTCTTGGCCAGGCGCAGTGGCTCATGCCTGTAATCCCAGAACTTTGGGGGACCGAGGCGGGATCACCTGAGGTCAGGAGTTTGACACCAGTCTGGCCAACATGGTAAAACCAGGTCTCTACTAAAAATACCAAAAATTAGCCAGGTATAGTGGTGGTCACTTGTAATCCCAGCTACTCAGGAGGCTGAGACAGGAGAATTGCTGGAACCCGGGAGGCAGAGGTTGCAGTGAGCCGAGATCAAGGCTGTAGAAAGGCTGAGGGGTATGGATCACCTGAGGCCAGGAGTTTGAGATCTGCCTGCCCAACATGGCAAAACCCTGTCTCTACTAAAAATACAAAAATTAGGCCGGGCGCGGTGGCTCAAGCCTGTAATCCCAGTACTTTGGGAGGCCGAGGCGGGTGGATCACGAGGTCAAGAGATCGAGACCATCCCGGTCAACATGGTGAAACCCCGTCTCTACTAAAAGTACAAAAAATTAGCTGGGCATGGTGGCGCGTGCCTGTAATCCCAGCTACTCAGGAGGCTGAGGCAGGA
>NW_016107369.1:6153536-6162318 GCF_001604975.1 Cebus imitator | reverse complement strand
AAAAAAAATACAAAAATTAGCCAGGTGTGGTTGGGGTGGGGAGGGGAACGCCTATAATCCCAGCTACTCAGGAAGCTGAGACAGGAGAATCATTTGAACCCAGGAGGTGGAGGTTGCAGTGAGCCGAGATCACACCAATGCACTCCAGCCTGGGTAACAATAGCAAAATTCCATCTCAGAAAAAAAAAAAAGCAGCAGCAGCAGCAGTCTCACCGGGTATGTGGCTCATGCCTGCAATCCCACCACTTTGGAACAAAGGGGGTAGATCACCTGAGGTGAGGAGTTTGAGACCAGCCTGCCCAACCTGGTGAAACCTGTCTCTACTAAAAATACAAAAATTAGCCAGGTGTGATGGGGTGCACACCTGTAATCCCAGCTACTCCGGAGGCTGAGGCAGGAAAATCACTTGAAACCAGGAGGCAGAGGTTGCAGTGAGCCAAGATCATGCCATCGCACTCCAGCCTGGGTGACAAAAGCGAAACTCGGTTTCAAAACAAAAAATAAGGAGGCGGTCTCAGTGAGAGGATGTCCACCAATGACTTCACTGAAGGGAAGGACAAAGAGTCTCATCTTGGTCTCCCATTTCAGAAAGGGCCCAAGTCAGGGAGGATCGGCCCCATATGAACACTCCCTTAGCCTCTTACTGACAACTCGTGGGTCACTGAGCTGCTTTACCAGCCTACACTTTCACCATAAGAGGCCTTAGTTTCAGGAGTCTTTGGGCATAAAAAGGCCCTTGGCTCTCTGAAGGTTCCACTCAGAAACAATCAGCACGAAGGTGGAATGGGTGGAAGTTCTTGTCAGTTTGCTGCTCTGCTGCTCTCTTGGAAGGAGGACACTCAGGGAAGTTTGTAGAAAAGAGACAGGGGAGGTCAGGTGCAGTGGCTCATGCCTGTAATCCCAGGACTTTGGGAGGCCAAAGTGTGCAGTTCACCTGAGGTCAGGAGTTCGAGACTGGCCTGATCAACATGGAGAAACCCCACCTCTACTAAAAATACAAAAATTAGCCAGGCGTGGAGGCACATGCCTGTAATCCCTGCTACTCGGGAGGCTGAGACAGGAAAATTGCTTGAACCCGGGAGGCAGAGGTTGCAGTGAGCCAAGATTGTGCCACTGCACTCCAGCCTGGGCACCAAGAGTGAAAATCCATCTCAAAAAAAAAAAAAAAAAGAAGAGACAGAGAAGAAAGGGATGGTTGTACGGCATCTTCTTAAAAACACAAGAACAAAGAAAAACAAATGCCTTTTACTGTTTCGCCTTTCTTCTCCTGACAGGTAAACATTCTGATAAAACAAGATGTCTGACTCCCTCACAAAACCCAAGAGATGGGAAAATTCTATCCTCTTCCTCCACTAACAACTCTAACCACTAGAAACCTTATTCTTCTGACCTTTAAGTTATTTGCTAAGGTGTTGCCTCTGGCTTCAAGAGATTATAGATGACTCGTCAGTATGGATCACTTATTTATTACAAGGTCTAAATAATGGATCTGTGAGGCCTTTGGTTTTCCTAGTACAGTTCCACTGAGGCCTAGAAAAATCAATGAATACAGCCGGACGCAGTGGCTCACGCCTGTAATCCCAGCATTTTGGGAGGCCAAGGCTGGTATATCACCTGAGGTCAGGAGTTCGAGATCAGCCTGGCCAAAATGGTGAAAGCCCATCTCTACTAAAAATTAGCTGTGAGTGGTGGTGGGCACCCGTAATCCTAGCTACTCAGGAGGCTGAGTAAGGAGAATCATTTGAACCTGGGAGGCAGAGGTTGCAGTGGGCCAAGATCACACCACTGCACTCCAGCCTGAGTACCAAGAGTAAAACTCCATCCCCAAAAAAGAAACAAAAAAAGAAAAAATCAATGAATACAACCCAGAAAGTCTTACCATTTCACTAGAAAGGTTACGAAATATGACAAAAGAGAATGCTGAAGTTCACCACCTAGATCACTTGAGAAGCAAACAGAACTAAAAAAGGAAGGAAAAAGGCCAGGCACAGTAATCCCAGCAGTTTGGGAGGCCACAGGAGGATCATTTGAGCCCAGGAGGTGGAACCAGCCTGGGCAAGATAGTAAGACCCTGTCTCAAAGGAAAAAAAAATAAGATGAGGAAAAACTGGTGTTTGGTTCAATTTTTGATCCCTGATATATTTTCCACTTCACTAGTGTCCAGATGTTCTGTTAGACTAAACCATCATCTGTCAGATCACTTTCTCAATCTCAGCACTACTGACATTTTATACCACCAGATTAATTCCTTCTGTGGGGGCTGCCCCATGCCCTGCCTGTGGTTGTTAGTAGCACCCTGGCCTATACACTATCCAGTAGCATATTCCCCCAAAGCTCAGTTGTGACAACCAAAGGTGTCTCCAATCATTGCCAAATGTCCCTTGGTGGGGCAAAATCACTCCTAGCTGACAACCACTGTGTTAGATAATACAAATGAGACTAATTTAGCTCTCTGATTTGCATCAATCAGGTTTTTAAAAACTTAGTTTTATCAGGCCGGGTGAGGTGGCTCACGTCTGTAATCCCAGCACTTTGGGAGGCCAAGGCGGGAGGATCACCTGAGGCTGGGAGTTCCAGACAGCCTGACCAACATGGAGAAACCCTGTCTCCACTAAAAACACAAAATTAGCTGAGCGTGGTGGCGCATGCCTGTAATCCCAGCTACTCAAGACACTGAGGTAGGAGAATAGATTGAACCAAGGAGGCAGAGGTTTCAGTGAGCCAAGATCACGCCACTGAACTCCAACCCGGACAACAAGAGTGAAACTCCATCTCAAAAAAAAAAAAAGACTTAGTTTTATCAATTTCAGGCAATAAACTCTGGTGTCTTAAGTAAGTAAGTGTTATTTGTACAAACCAAATGCCTATAAGCCACCACTGAGTTCCCTTACTCCCTCACTCCTCCATCCAATATATTAGCACTCCTGATTATTTTACCTACAAACTTTGTCCCAAATTCATCAATGTCTCTCCATTCCCCATCTCAGTAACACCAGATCTACACATCTTTCCTCACCCTCTGCAGCAGCCTCCTAAATGGTCTCCCTGCCTTCCTTCCTGTCCCTCTGCAGTCACCACAATCTAGTCTACACATCAGTCTCTATCAGGTCACTATAGCTTCTATCAGGTCCTGTGACTTCTTAGCGTGCACAGTCTGGTGTCTCCCATGACCCTTAAAATAAAATCTGCTTGCCTCTATGCCCTACAAGGCCTCCCACGCTCTGACCCCTTCTTCCCTCTGCACCTCTTTCCTTACCATTCTCTGCCAGCTGACTCCAGCCACACTGGCATTCTTTCTAGCCTCAAACATGCCATCCTACCTTCATTTTCTTCCCATTCCCTCTAGCTTGCAGTCTACGTACCACGCTATTATTACCCATCAGGTCTCTGCTTAAAAGTCACCTCTGGCTGGGCTCAGTGGCTCACACCTGTAATCCCAGCACTTTAGGAGGCTGAGGTGGGCGGACGATGAGGTCCAGAGTTTGAAATCAGCCTGACCAACATGGCAAAACCCCATCACTACTAAAAATACCAAAAAATTAGCCAGGTGCAGTGGCGGGTGCCTATAATCTCAACTACTCAGGGAGCTGAGGCAGGAGAATCATTTGAGCCTGGGAGGCAGATGCTACAGTGAGCCAAGATCGCGCCACTGTACTCCAGCCTAGGCAACAGAGCAAGACTGCATCTCAAAAAAAAAAAAAAAAATTTGGTCTTGAACTTAGTGATTAAAAAACAAAACAAAACAAAACAAAAAAAGTGCCTGGCACATAATATATGCGCAAAAATTGTGATGAATTAATGGATGTCTTTGTGTCTTTGGTTAGCAGGCCAAATGTGTCCATTCAGGAGCCACAAGTTACTTTCTATTTATGAGACTAACAGTCAGTCTCTCCTCAAATTTACCACTATAGTACACACTTAAAGGACAAGGTAATGATAAAATGTCCACCCTTAAAGGAAGCTTTTTGTCCTTTTACATTTTCTAAAAGAAACTGAATAATATGCAAATTACACACAAGAATCTTAGGGAACTCTAAGCCACAGAATTTGAGACCAAAACAAAACAAAAAAAGGCCGAGCTCAGGGCTCACACCTGTAATCCCAGCACTTTGGGAGGCAGAGACAGGTGGATCACAAGGTCAGGAGTTCGAGATCAACCTGACCAACTTGGTGAAACGCTGTCTCTTAAAAAAAAGCATTTGAGGAGATCACACCCAGTGGTTACAGCCTACAAGGTGCTAAAATAACCCCTATATATGGGCTGGGCACAGTGGTGCACACCTGTAGTCCCAGCTACTTGGAGCTAAAACAGAATAACTGCTTAAGCCCAGGAATTCAAGTCCAGCCTGGGCAACACAGCAAGACCCCATCTAAAAAAAAAAAATCCCGATGTGCTAAACTGAAAATGCTTAAAACCCACAAATGCCTAGAAACATGAAAAGAAAAACAAAATCAGAACCTGATAGACTCTTGACTGCTATGAGGAAGTTCATCAACAACATTTTGTTTTGTTTTGTTTTGTTTTTTTTCAAGGTGGGGTTTCACCATGATGGCCAGGCTGGTCTTGAACTCCTGACCTCAGGTGATCCACCCACCTTGGCCTCCCAAAGTGCTAGGATTACAGGCGTGAGCCACAGCGCTCAGCCAACAACATTTTGATAATGATAAATAATATATATTTATACAGAGCTATGGTTCATCAGATCCTCACAGCAGCCATAAAAAATTGGTGAGCTGGTGCTTCAGGTCACCATGAAGTTTAATTAGAAAGTTTAAATGAAGGCCGGGCACAGTGGCTCACACCTGTAATCCCAACACTTTGGGAGGCCAAGGCGGGCACATCACCTGAGGTAAGGAGCTTGAGACCTGGAAGGCAGAGGTTGCAGAGTGCCAGGACGGCACCACTGCACTCTAGCCTGCATGACAGAACAAGACTTTGTGTTGTTCTGAGTCTTGTTGTTCAAAAAAAAGAAAGAAAAGAACGCTGGGGCATGAACCAGGAGGGAAATTCTTTTCATTTTATGCCCTTTCATACTAGTTTAGTTTTTTACTAGCCATGTATGTAATAACCTTTTTTTCTTGTTGTTATTGTTTTGTTTTTTTTTTTGAGACAGAGTTTCACTCTTGTTCTCCACACTGGTACAATGGTGACAATCTTGGCTCACTACAACCTCTGGCTCCCAGGTTCAAGTGATTCTCCTGCCTCAGCGTCCTGAGTAGCTGGGATTGCAGGTGCACACCACCAAGCCTGGCTAATTTTTTTTTTTTTTCTTTGAGAGAGGATCTCACTCTGCTGCCAAAGCTGGAGTGCAGTGGCACGATCTCGGCTCACCGCAACCTCTGCCTCCCAGTTTCAAGCAATTCTCCTGCCTCAGCCTCCCAAGTAGCTGGGATTACAGGCACTTGCCACCACACCTGGCTAACTTTTGTATTTTTAGTAGAGACTGGGTTTCACCATGTTGGTCAGGCTGGTCTTAAACTCCTGACCTTGGATCTGACCGCCTCAGCCTCCGGAAGTGCTAGGATTACAGGTATGGGCCACTGCGCCTGACCTTGATACTCATTTTTTAAAAGCTGAAGTTCGCTGGGCATGGTGGCTTATGCCTGTAATCCCAGCACTTTGGGAGGCTGAGGCGGGAGGATCACATGAGGTCAGAGTTTGAGGCCAGCCTCGCCAACACAGAGAAACCCCATCTCTACTAAAACAAACACAAAAATTAGCTGGGCATGGTGGTGCACACCTGTAGTTCCAGTTACTTGGGAGGCTGAGGCAGGAGAATTGCTTGACCCTGGGATATAGAGGTTGCAGTGAGGCAAGATCGCATCACTGCATTCCAGCCTGGGGGACAGAGTGAGACTCCATCTCAAAAAAAAAAAAAAAAAAAACAACTAAAAAAAACTGAAGTTGAGATGTGACAACACCAATCGGTATTTATGCACTGACAATATGTTTACCATTATACATGGCATAGGCCATTTAACACAATCCTGCTCTCCAGAAGTTCACAATCTAGCTTAATTTATAAACTAGGTTTATATAAATCATCTAATTGTTTTGAACATTCAGTATCAGATAACTGAACTAGACATTTTAAGTATTTCTCCATTTATGACTCTATGAGAACAAATCACCTAAAATGAATGAATTCTATGTCTAATCCATCAGTCCCAACCAATGATGCTTGCAATTAATAAACAGTTATTAGCCGGGCGCAGTGGCTCAAGCCTGTAATCCCAGCACTTTGGGAGGCCGAGGCGGGTGGATCACGAGGTCAAGAGATTGAGACCATCCTGGTCAACACAGTGAAACCCCGTCTGTACTAAAAATACAAAACATTAGCTGGGCATGGTGGCACGTGCCTGTAATCCCAGCTACTCAGGAGACTGAGGCAGGAGAATTGCCTGAACCCAGGAGGCGGAGGTTGCGGTGAGCCAAGACTGCGCCATTGCACTCCAGCCTGGGTAACAAGAGTGAAACTCCATCTCAAAAAATAAAATAAAATAAAATAAAATAAACTGTTATTTCAGGCCGGGCACACTGGCTCACGCCTGCAATCCCAGCACTTTGGGAGGCTGAGGAGAGCAGATGACCTGAGGTCAGGAGTTCAAGACCAGCCTGACCAACATTGAGAAACCTTGTCTCTACTAAAAAAACAAAATTAGCCAGGCGTGGTGACACATGCCTGTAATCCCAGCTACTCGGGAGGCTGAGGCAGGAGAACTGCTTGAACCCAGCAGGTGGAGGTTGCAGTGAGCCAAGATCACGCCATTGTACTCCAGCCTGGGCAACGGGAACAAAACTCCGTTTCAAAAAAACAAAAACAAAAACTGTTGTTTCCTTCCTAGGAAGTGGTTAATGTTTATATGAAGGGAGGAAATGCAGGAAGAATCTTTACAAACAATCCAATTATACACATAACACATACCAAAAAAAAAAGATGAAAAACCAGTATCATCTCTGGGTAGTTAGCTGTGTCTTCTTCACTACACTTATATACAAGCTCTTACTTTTTTTTTTTTTTTTTTGAGACAGGGTCTCACTCTATCATTCTGCAGTACAGTGGTGTGATCTCAGTTTACTGCAATCTCTGCCGCCCGGGTTCATGCAATTCTCCTGCCTCAGCCTCCTGAGCAGTTGGGATTACAGGTGCCTGCCACCACGCTTGGCTAATTTTTTGTATTTTTAGTAGAGATGGGGTTTCACTATCTTGGCCAGGTTGGTCTTGAACTCCTGACCTCATGATCCACCTGCCTCGGCCTCCCAAAGTGCTGAGATTACAGGCGTGAGCCACCGCGCCTGGCCTAAGCCCGTAATTTTCAACTAAGGAACGCATATCAATGCTAAAAAAAAGAAAAAAAAAATACACATCGTCCTCCCAAAAAAATCATTCTTTTTAAAGGTGTCAATGCAATTCATGGGGGTTACTAGTTCACCCCAAAGCTTCCCCTCGTTTGACAAAAGTGACAGCAACCAAACTATGACCTTCCAAAAGCTTACATTACAGACAACTGATAGCAAAACCACCAAGAATCATCCAGAATCCAAGTGCTCCATTTATAAATGATTTAGTCCACAGTGTCGCCCAATCAGAGCATAATCCATAGCGAAGACATTATTGCTGACAAGGGGCAGGGAACGGGATTTGGGTCACTCTTCCATAATTCTATTCGTTCCTCTCACACCAGTAAAGAAAAGTCTGTGTTAGCAAAGTATTTAGCTGACTGTAGAAGTACATAGGAATCATGATGTAATTCAAGTCCATCAGCTTATCCAAGGCGGAAAAAAGTACAGAAGAAAAATATTAGGTGGGTAATTAGGAAGCCTCTCAAATGGTAAGTTACATAGGTACTCCCCTCCAAACTGGAAACTGAAGGAGTCATCACTATCAAAAGTACTGAGTCAATGGACCACAGATAGTCCAGTGATACTGAGGACAACAAATCCGTACTGGATACTCTGTGCCAGACTGTGATAAAAATCATGTAAGCTCTGTGCCTCAGTTTCACTTCTACTTTACAGGATTGCTGATAGGACAGAAAAAGATTAGGAATGGAAAGGATTTTTATCACTTAACCTTGGCTATACAATGATTGGTAAACAAAGATGTGAATTCAAACAGACCTCACCTGAAAGGCCACTCAAAAGAAAAGTACAGACATTACATTACCTTCATTCCAAAGTATAAACATGATACCACCCCTTCCCCAATCTCACCTAGCTGTCACACACTACCATCTCCCCAGCTCAGACTCAAACCAAATAACCCCTAGTCATTCTGTACTCCCACATGCCCTCACTGGCTTCTACTGATCAGAAGGCTATACAAGAAAATTTGAAGAGACTGGCTGGGCACAGTGGCTCACTCTTGTAATCCCAGCACTTTGGGAGGCCGAGGCAGGCAGATCACCTGAGGATCACCTGAGGTCAGGAGTTCGAGACCAACCTGGCCAATATGGTAAAACCCCATCTCTACTAAAAATTCAAAATTTAGCCAGGCATGATAGCATGCACCTTGTAATCCCAGCTACTCAGGAGGCTGAGGCAGAAGAATCACTCGAACCCAGGAGGTAGAGGCTGCAGTGAGCTGAGATGGCACCACTGCACTCCAACCTGGGTGACAGAGCAAGACTATTTCAAAAAAAAAAAAAATTATAAATATATATTTGTGAAGAGACCATTGGGAATGAATATTGTCCTTATTAAATAGCCACTTTTGGCCGGGCGCGGTGGCTCAAGCCTGTAATCCCAGCACTTTGGGAGGCCGAGGCGGGTGGATCACGA
>NW_016107369.1:6147269-6152926 GCF_001604975.1 Cebus imitator | reverse complement strand
AGGCAGGAGAATTGCCTGAACCCAGGAGGCGGAGGTTGCGGTGAGCCGAGATCGCGCCATTGCACTCCAGCCTGGGTAACATGAGTGAAACTCCGTCTCAAAAAAAAAAACAAAACAAAACAAAACAAAAAAATTAATTAATTAATTAATTAACTAAATTTTTAAAAGCCACTTTTTGCTGTTGTTGGAAGGCAAAAACAGCAATAGCAAAATTACAGTGGTTCACACCTGTAATCCCAGCACTTTGGGATGTTGAGGTGTGCAGATCACCTAAGGTCAGGAGTTCAAGATCAGCCTGGCCAACATGGTGAAACCCCAGTTCTACAAAAATACAAAAATTAGCCAGCCATGATGGCAGGTGCCTGCAATTCCAGCTACTTGGGAGGCTGAGGAGGGAGAATCACTTGAACCCGGGAGACAGAGGTTGTAGTAAGCCAACATCACGCCATTGCACTCCAGCCTGGGCAAGAGAGTGGGACTCTGTCTCAGTAAATAAATAAATAAAGGCCACTTTTTAAATACCTGCCTCTCTAAATCGAAATCGCAGGTTTATGCCTTATTACCTAGCACTCCGATGGGACCCACTGTTAGCCTGTGTTTCCCTGGATAGGTGTAGTTCTGCATCACCAACATTTACTCACAACTTGCCAGGATGCTCTCATTCTGAAATGTTTTCTATCAGTTTGTTCTAATAATAATGCTACAATTAGTACTAACAACAGCTACCATACACTGACCATTTATTCTTCAACAGGCTTAACAAACACTGTCTCATTTCATCCTCACAACTCGATGAAATAGGCACTGTCCCCATTTTATTTTATTTTATTTTGTTTTGTTTTAGTTTTTTGTCCCCCATTTTATAGATGAAAAAACTAAGGCTCAGAGAGGTAAAGTAATTTGGCCAGAGGTCATGCAGCTGAAGCCCCCAGAGGTCTTGCCTTTTAATGATTAAAATGTGATCTCCTCTTGGACATTTTTTTTTTTTTTTTTTTTTGGAGACAGTCTCAAAAAAGATGTCAGCTCATTGCAACCTCTGCCCCCCAGATTCAAGCATTTCTTATGCCTCAGCCTCCCCAGTAGCTGGAACTACAGGCAAGCCCCACCACACCCAGCTAATTTTTGTATTTTTAGTAGAGATGGTGTTTCACCATATTAGCCAGGCTGGTCTCAAACTCCTGATCTCGTGATCTACCCGCCTTGGCCTCCCAAAGTGCTGGGATTACAGGCATGAGCCACTCTGCCCCACCAGACATTGTTTTTGAGCACTGCCTTCCAACAACAGATCTGCTCCACTACACACAAGTCCCAGTATACCCATGTGCTTACCTGAATTTCTTCATTTTCATCTACTAGGAGGAAACTCACAACCTTCTCAGTCATCTTCTGCCTCTTGGACTCCTCATCCATCGCTTCTGCCTCCAGCGACTCCTGGAGATTACTGACATTGTACACAGTAACAGGGTGTCTCCTTTTGTTACCCCCAGAATGAGTCCTCTTCTGGCACTCCAGGCACAAGTTGATTTTGCAGGTCTGGCACCTCACTATTGCCCTCTGCCGTACACCTGGTGAATGCCCATTAAGACCCTTGCAGAGGTCACAGTAAGGGACATGGCCAGGTTTGAGTCTTATCCGCTCATGGTTTCTCAGGCGCTCCTGCCGATGGAGCTCCTCCTCACAGCGCAGACACTGCAGACTGCAGCACTCATCACACTCAAAGATAGCTTCGTCAGTCCCGCTGCAAGCGTAACTTTCCTGGCACGTCAGTCCTGGATTCAGGCCCTTCTCTGCTGGGGAAGTCTGGGCACTCATACTTACACTGGTACAGAAACACGCCCACCATATAACAGTCACTGAACTTGCCCCAGGAGTGAAGACGAAGATTTGAGTCTGAAGACTGTAGGAAACTTCCACAGGATTCTGAACACTTTAAAAAAGAATACCTTTAATGTCCTGTTATAGTTCTTCACAAACAGATATTCAAATTTTTAATTTGCTGCCTCCAAGACTCTTGTATTAGCAGCAATGTTGATTTGGCTTGATGATTGCATCCTCCATAAAGTGCAAGCAACGATGTGGTCAAAATTAACTTGGAAGGGTCTTTTATGGCTATCTGAGAGAGGTCTGATGAGTTCAGGGTGGTGGGTTCATCAGTTGGACATCAGCTACAAAGTTTTGGTAATGAAAGAAAGTGGTAAGGAGCTTTTTGATATAATTCAGCTTGAAGTCGGTATTTCAGGGGATACCTAGAATAGAGGAAGGAAAAGGATTTCACTTATCTAAAAAACAGAAGTACATCTTAAAAAATAAAAAAAGATTGTGATTAAATATTAGCCCAAAACTGTCCAGAGAAATCTCTTTTTTTTTTTTTTTTGAGACAGAGTTTTGCACTTGTTGCCAAGGCTAAAGTGCAATGACACAGTCTCGGCTCACTGCAACCTCCACCTCCCGGATGCAATCAGTTCTCCTGCCTCAGCCTCCCAAGTAGTTGGGCATGCACCACCACGCCCAACTAATTTTTGTATTTTTAGTAGAGGCGGGGTTTCACCATGTTGGCCAGGATGGTCTCAACATGATCTGCTCTCCTCGGCCTGGCAAAGTGCAGGGATTACAGGTGTGAGCCACCGTGACTGGCCAGAAATCTCTTTCTTGATCTTAAAACTTACACTGGCCTGGCTGCCTGTAATCCCAGCACTTTGGGAGGTCGAAGCGGGCGGATCATGAGGTCAGGAGATCAAGACCATCCTGGCTAACACTGTGAAACCCCGCCTCCATCAAAAAATACAAAAAATTCGCCAGGTGTGGTGGCACACGCCTGTGGTTCCTGCTACTCGGGAGGCTGAGGTAGAAGAATCGCTGGGACCTGGGAGGCAGAGGTCGTGGTGAGTGGAGACTGCGCCACTGTACTCCAGAGCCTGGGTGACAGAGTGAGACTTCATCTCAAAAAACAAAAAAAACGTACACTGGCTTGTTGCGATAGAAATTTATTCTCAATGGCCAGGCGCAGTGACTCATGCGCTTGAACCCAGGAGGTACAGGTTGCAGTGATCCAAGATCTCACCACTGCACTCGAGCCTGGGTGAGAGAGGGAGACTCCCTCAAAAAAAAAAACAAAAATTTATTCACAAAATTATGGCTAAAGCTCTTGACAACAAACACCACATCTAGGCCCAAGAGACTCTGTTGCTCTGTTTCCCAGACTGGAACTTTCTGTTCATTCAGTTATTAAATTCAGAATGGAAATCACTAAGCAATGAGTCCTTGGAAGGACAGCTGTCTAGACCACCACATGCATCCCACAATTGGAAGGAGTGGTGAGGCCTGTACAAAGCTCATGAAAATATGTTAATAAACTGTAGATCCATCAACTACCTGGGCAGACCCTGTTAGCCTTGTAACTGGATTGATTGTTTTGACTATAGATAGAGACATATTGAGGACCCTAAACACAGAAACAATAGTAACAATTTCACGTTTAAAAACAATTTTTTTACATTGTAATTCTCTTGTCCCTTCTTCCACTAACTGAAAAAAAAAAAAAAAAAAAAAAAAGTGGGGAGCAACAGGAGACAATTCCTCTGCTATGACCCATGGCAAAGCCAGGCCTGCAGTGAGTCAAAACAAATAATTTTTCTCTTTGTCACTTAAAAACTAACTTAAAAATAACTTCAAAATAGGGAAAAAGATAACTAGGGCAAGGGGCAAGAAAGGGGCTTTTGTCACTTTGACAATTATATTCCTAATTCTCCCTAGCCTTGACCCCCATTCCAAGGCCCCCACAAGGTGTAAATCCCTGCCTTTCTGATAGTCACTCCTCCCCTAATCAATCTATCAATCTTATTTTCAGATAAACAAGGAAGGCGAAGGGAGTGACTAGGGGATCTTATTTACACTCTAACCTCAGACGTGACCAGCCAGCTCCCAAAACAGAAACAAAAATCAAACTTGTCACAATTGAGAAAAATATAAAATCAGCCTTCAAAAAGTACACCTTACCCCAGGCCATGCCAAGCAAACATTTTGCCCACTCGGGCCCCCACCTCGACGCCTCTCCCCAGCCGGGGGTTCCTCACCCTTCCTTCCACCCGGACACCACCGCCACAACCCAAGGGGCAGGAGCGGAGGCTAAGAACAAAGAAAGTCCCCCAAATTCCCCCTCACGGCGGCAAAGCCCGGAGCCGAATCCATTGTTTATACCACCCCACCCCCACCCCCGCCGCACTTGCCCCCCCTTCCTCCCGAGGGCAGCCAGAGCCCCAGGACGATCACTCGCCCCGCGCTGGGCCGTGCCCTCCCCGCCCTGCCCTGGCCCGCGGCGGCCGGGGGATCCCACCACGGAGCAGCTCGGCCGCAGCGAGGCGGTGTCTAGGGGCCGCAGGGCGCCGGTGGGGGCAGGGGCTGTTCCTCAGGACACCGGCAGATCCATCCACATCTCCATCTCCGCCACCCTCCTCCTTCGTTGCCTCCCGGGCTTCCTCCTCTCCTGTTGTCAGTTGGGATCAGCTGATCGGAGTGAACTTCTCCCAGCTCGGACTAACAGGAAGGCGTGAGCAGTGCAGCCCAGAAAGGGAGGAGCGGGAGAAGGTGGAGCCCGGCGCCAGCGAGGGCGGGGGTGCGCACTGCTTCCTGGGGGTTGTAGTTCCTCGAGGCACGTTCTCGCCCCGCATCCCGGAAGGAAAGACTCTGAATAACTACAACTCCCAGTAAAGAAGAGGCTGCTCTTGGGAGGAGGCGGCGGGGACAGGCTACGGAGGATTTCGGGACTTGGAGTTTTTGCATTGAGTGTGGTGTTCCCCAGGTTTCAGCACGTTCTTTTGGGTTGTGACTAGGGAAGGCATGGCGCTACATCAGAGAGCTGATGTAATAATGTCTAGTATAAGTAGGAAATGGCGAGTCAATTAATTTAGATTCAAGTAACCCTATTGCACACCGTTTCCTCAGAAATGTATGAGCACGGGTAGTCTCCACTTACCCAATTTCACTAGGAAAACTAGGAAAAGACCAGAAAGAAGTGATAAGAGGATATAGGTACTCTTGAAAAGTTTTTGTTGTTTTTCCCCCTTGGCAAAGGACAAAATTACAACGAATTTAGTTTTAAGATCTCGATTGGTTTTATTGTGACTGAAGTATCAGGCAACACTTCATTCCAGAAATGGAGTGAATGTTCTGATGAGCTGAGCAGGAGAAGTTGGCTTTGTAGACAGAGAAAAGTTGAAAGAAGCAAAAGCAAAGAACAAAAAGAATTTCTTTCTTTCTTTCCATTTTTTTCTTTCCTCTTTCTTCTCTTTCTTTTCTCAGTCTTATAGGACCTTGACACACTGATCATTTCTAAGCTACTTCCCTTGGAAGGTGGGGACGAGAGACAGAACAGTAGAATAATAACTGATTAGTTGACATCAGTTTACTTCAGGCCACTTCTTTTGTGTAAGGATTACCATCGAGGGAGCTTCATTATCATGCAACATTAAAACTAGCCTGTTTGAGAAATTGCCCATCCTTATCCCTCTTTCCTGATTTTTCCAAAGATCAGTTAAGAACTTTAGTTTAAGGCCGGGCGCGGTGGCTCACGCCTGTAATCCCAGCACTTTGGGAGGCCGAGGCAGGTGGATCACGAGGTCAAGAGATCGAGACCATCCTGGTCAACATGGTGAAACCCC